>NC_046662.1:11293135-11305314 GCF_010883055.1 Belonocnema kinseyi | reverse complement strand
ACATGAGGAGACTAAGGTCCTACAGTCTATTTATTATTTACTTAATTTGGGGTGGGGGGTTGTCCCAATTGCCCCTGTCTGGATCCGCCCTTGTCTTATGTAGAAAAGAATTTTGATAAGAAAAATTAGAAATTCAATTTGATCAAGTAAAAGTATGTCATTTTTAATAACACTGAACAATTTTTAAAATTGTTAATTTCTTCATCAAAAAGATTCATCTTTATAAAGGGGGATTAAGTTTAGAAACAAAGAAGCCAAATTTAAAGGAAAATATATTAATTTGGTATCCATTAGTTGAGTCTTCAACTTAACAGATAAATTTTTTAGCTGAAATGGAAATAATTCAACGTTTAGTTAAACAGATTTATTTTTAACCAAAAAAGAACGAAATTTAAACGAAATAGTCCATAATTCAACTTATGAAATTAAATTTCATCTAAAATAGGATATTTATTAAAAAAAGAATTTGAAACCAAATAGCTGATTTTTCATTCGAAAATATGAATTTTCAATAAAAAAATTAATTTTTAAACAAGAAAAACATTTGCAATTTACTTCTAATACAAAAAATACAAAAAAATATTCAAAGTTTGAACGAAAAAATCAGTTTTTAACCAAAAAAATCAATTTTCTACCGAAAAAGTTGAGTTTTTAACAAATAACTGAGTTTTCAAAAAAAAATACGTTTTTTAACCCAAAAGGAAATCGCTCGATTTAAATTTGAAAGAAATAATAATTTTTAACAAAACAGTTATATTTTCAACTAGAAAAATTAATTTTCAACTAAAATTATGAATCTTCACAGCAAAAAAAAAACTTTTTCGACTAAGTAGTTGGTTTTTCAAACAATAATATAATTTTGTAACCAAGAAGATTACTTTTGTATCCAAACAACGAATTTTTAACAAAATACGTGAATTGTGAATCAAAGAAAATTAATTTTAAACAAAAAATAAAATACTTAAATTTTAAATTTAAAAAACAACTTATTTTCATCTAAAAAGTAATTAACTAGCACTTAAATTATAACAAAACAAATATGGATTTTTTTCAGTCAATTTTTTAACTTAATAAATTGTATTATACACGAAAATAAAACAGTTTATTTATTAGTTAAAAAAATTAATTTTCAACCAAATATAAAACAAATTTTCAAAAAAATATTTAAATTATTAACGAAAAAGACGGATTTTTACCAGAAAGGAGTATTAAAGCCAAATAAATTAATTTTTGATTAGAAAAATGAATTTTAAACAAAATAATTAAATTTTTAACCCAAGAAATACATTTTCAACCAAAAAAAAACTATTTTCCAACTAAAGAAATTAATTTTTTGACCAAAAAAGTAGAATTTTCAACTTATAAATCATTTTATAACCAAATATTAGATTTTCAACAAGAGCAGATATATTTTGGACTAAAAATTGAAAAGTTTAATTTCCAGTTCCAAATATTGATTTTAAACAAAAAAATAGAATTAAAAAAGTTACATTCTCAACATAAAAATAATATTCAATTAAAAACACGAATTTTCAATCAAGCACAATTGAATTGTTATATTTACAGTAACTACACAAGAGAAGAATTTTTAACAAAATGCTTACATTTTCTGCTGAACAAAATTATTATGAATTTTTAAGAAAAAAGTTAATTTCCATTAAAATAATTGAATTTATAATAGAACAGTTCATTTTCCAAATACGTAAAAAATCGTTTACCGCAATAGATATATTTAAATATATTATAATAATAGTAACCCTTTAACCAAAAAGAATAAGTTTTTAATTAAAAATAGTTAGATTAAAGTTTATTTTTGATACTTGAAAAACATTCGGTTAAAAAACATAATATTGTGCTCAAAAAAAGTTATTAAATTTTAAATTTCACAGTTTTGATTTCACTTTGGTTTTACATTTTTATCTTAGTAGTTGAATTTAGGACTAAAGAAGATACATTTTTAACTAAAAATTCAATAGTTACATTTTCTCTAAAAAAATTTATTTTTAAGTAAAGAAGAGACGAATATCCAGTATGATAGTTACATTTTTAATTGAAGGAAGACAAATACAGTTTTAAGAATATTGTTAAATTTTTAATCATTGAGCTGAATTTGAATACTGATTGACGATTTTTTATTTAAAAACAAAAAAATTTCAATATAGCAATTCAAATTCCAACCAAAAAGTAGAATTTGATCAAAAAAATAATTGACTAAATTAATTAATCTTCAACTCAAATAAAAAGTTGAATTTTTTGGGAAGATAGTTGAGGAATTTTCAAACATAAATGTAATTTTTTAACGAAAAATAGATTTTCTTATTAGATTCTACGAACGTTATTTGCTTTTAAGTAGAAAAAGGAGAAAAGAGAGAAACAATGAAGAGATGGTGAAACCTGCGATAAATAAATACGAATTTTGATAATTTATCGACTAAGAATAATATCTGAAATAAAAATTGAAGCTCATTTCTTTTAATTAAAAAATATTCGGTTAAAAGACATGAAATGTAGGAAAAATTAAGAAGTTGCATGTTCGGAGAAAATCTTAGGTTATCACAGAGGGAGGGGGGGGGGTCGAAATTTCAGAAAAACTTCTTACGCAATTTGTGAATGACCCCTTATCAAGTTCACTGCCTCAGAAGATCTTTTTTAGGTCATTTTCTCACAAACTCATTTTGAACTTTGGCTATCTTCGCTCTCATGGTCAATCTCAAGATGGAAAACAATGAAATTGCTTTCAAAGTTTGCCTTTTCTTTGTTCAAAATGAAACTTGATGCTTTTTGTGATCTTCTTTCTCAGAAACTGGATAGCAAATCGAGACGACTCCTGCTTTTCAAATATTGTACAATGTACACGTTTCGAGGATATTTCCGGTAACCTTTATCCTTTCGGTAGAAGGTATATATTAAAGTCCATGGAGTTCAATATGAAAGGCCACCTTTGTGTTCTTTAAGCACATTTCTTGCAATCACTGCTCTGAAGAAATCTCCCAACCCAGTGATCCGTCACAGGTCACACCACAGCTTTATATCAGGATGGTCCATGTTTTCACCTGTGAACAATAAATTTCCAATTTAGCTTACAGCATCTCAAAATAATACTCTTGATATGAAAAAAAAGATTATCCAAAGAATTTAAAAAAAATTGTAAACTAATAACACTAAGGGGTTTCCTATCAGATTCTAGATGTTCTATAAGGATGGTCAAGAAGTGACTGGGAAAAGTGTTTCTTTTGTCTTGTGGGGCAACAATGACCCCGATTCGGTTTGTATTTCAAAAAAAGAAATTCAATAATGGAAACTAGTATGAGATTGATAGACAAAATTTTGAAGTCATTAAACGTTTAGAAAATGGGGAAAATATTATATACAACATTAAATACTTGGGTTTTCCTCTTGGGTCAAAAGGATGTTTCTTCACTTAAAAGGAATTTCTAAATAAAATAGTTAAGCGGATTTGAATTTGTCTCAAAAAAATCTTTTTATCGCACACATTATTCTTTTGGGACAAATTTTATCTAATCTTCCAGTCAAATAATTCTGTTTGTGAAAAGAAAAATATAAATGTGCTTCGAAATAAAACACGCTAGAGGAAAATGGGTTTGTTTCAAGAAAACTTTTCCTCTGAGTGAAAGCAGGAACATTTATTTTAAAGATAGCGACGCCATCCCGTGAATTATATTACCTATTTATCGTATAGTTTATACTTTTTTAACACGTTTAAATTGTATTCTGATGGTTCTTTTCTAGTATAAAGTGAATAGTGAAATTTAAGGCCTTTCCGATTAGCTGTTTAAGAAGCATTGTGTATGAATGAATGAAACAATAATCCAAGATTGTTATTCAAAAAGTGATTATTTACCAACTATAATAGACAAAAAAGTATGAATTATTTTATTTTGTTATATTGGTAAAAGGTGTGAATATGCTTATTTATTTAAAAGTTGTTTGGTTAGAAGCAGCTACTTGTTTGTGCCCGCAATCTAAAAGCCAATTAATTACTGGAATACTAAAGCCCAACTTGAAAAATATTTACCACATTCCGAAAGACTTATTATAAAAATATCTAAAATATTTTTTTTACATGAGACTTAATAAAACTAATCATCAGACAGTTTTGAAAACTTGAGTTTGCAGATGGGAAGGAACCAATTAAAGGATAGTTAAACCAGATTCCAAAAGTTCTACGAAGGTGGTCAAAAATATTTTGGATAAGTTTTTTTTCATCCTGCGAGACGAAGATCCCCCAAATTGATTTTCAAATCCGAAAAAAGAAATTGAATAGGGGCAACCAGTATGAGATGGATAGCAAATTTTTTTAATTTATAATATTAATAAACGATTAAAGAATGAGGAAATCCTTAGTTAGAAGATCAAAGCTCGAACATTCTTTTTGGAAACAGCAAAACTATTTTTTTGTTTATACACTAATTATTTAACAACTATAATTGACAAAATAAATAACGAATAATTTTATTTTTTTATGTTGGTAAAAGACACGAAATTGTTTATTTCTTCAAAATTTCATTGGTTAGTAACACTCACTTGTTTGTGCTCAGAACATAAACACAAAAAAATTACCTTTGTACTCAAGCCTCAACAATTCATTCACCTTGTATGGAAAAAACTTTTCATGCAAATATTTTTAATATATTTTTCGATGGAAATAATTAAAAATTGATTAATCATTTTTGTTAGACCCTTTTGAAACCAAGTGTTTGACAAATGGATGAAACAAGTGAAAGAATATTATCAGCCGACTGCCAAAGAATGATCTGACAGCTGACAAAATTTTCATTGAAAAACAAGTTTTTCAATTTTTTAATTAAAAATAACGAGAAGTGGTCAAAAATACTGTTAAAAAAGTGGTAAAAACTAGTGAAAAATATTGTTAATACTAAAAAGTACTATATAACCTTTGCTTTAAACCTCAGTCCAATTTTTGCATTATACAACACTCGAAATTTCCCATGCAAAATTAATAAAAAAAGAATCAATAAAATATCCATTCTGCATAAATTCTATACCTTTGAGCATGTCATTTTTTATTTTAAAAACTCTCATTTCTTTAAATAAACGACATTTGTTCAAGCAATATTTGTCCAGGAAATTAGGATTTTTTTGTTTCTTGCTTCTTAACATTTTTTTGCATATAGATAGATAAAAAATATGGTTTTTGCATATTTAAAAAAATTATAAATTGATCAACATTTTTTTGTTAATATTTCTTATTTCTTAATATATTTTTTTATTCCTAAATTAGAAAACTGGATAGAAGATATTAACCAATTAATAATTGTTTTTTCACTTTTTCCGTATGCCAACCTACAAATATTTTTCACTAGGTTGAACCGATTCGATTAGTTTTAGCATTTGCACTCCACCCTAGCATTCCTCCTTCGTTCATTGAATTGGAAGTCAAATCACATTTTTCCCATATCAAATGCAGTGGAAAACTTTCATTTCACATTTCTTATTATTATTTTTATGGTGCCAAATAGTGCTTAGCTCTCCATATTTACCCGGGAGCAGGATAGCAATCAATTTTTGTAGTTATAAGCTGGTATTTTAGAATAAAAATAAATAGACTTTGAAGATTTATAATTCTGAACAATTTTACGTTATGTTACGTTATGTTACGTTACGTTACGTTAAGTTACGTTAAGTTAATTTATGTCACGTCATTTTTTATAATATCATTTATTTTTCAATTTTCCCTTAATATAAATTTAAGAAAATAGAAAATTATTTGCCATTTTCCTAGGTTCCTCAAAATTTATTCTAAAATTTTGTAATCTTGGAAAATTTAAAAACATTGCTTTAAAATTTTCTCTAATCTATTGTACAATTCTTCAGGAATATAAGAGCTTAAATTTCGAAAAAAAGAGATGAACTTTCAACCAAAAAAGATATTTAATTCGAAACAGAAAGAAAAAAGTCAACCAAATTTTGAAACTTTTAAGGCAAAAGGGCCAATTCTCTACAAAACAGCTGTATTTTCGAACAGAAAGTTAATTTTCAAACTAAACAGTTGAATTTTGTAAAAAAATAGAATTTTCGACAAAAAATTTGAACTTGTTAGCTAAAAACACAAATTTTCTACATAGAAATTTAATTTCCAAACAGAAAATTTTGAATTTTCCAAAAGCAAGCTAATCTTCAACCTACTTGTTGAATTTTAAACTAAATAGAGCAGTTAAGAATTCAAAAAAGAATTATTTCCAACAAAAAGAAAAGAAAGATTTTTTAACGAATAATTACATTTTTAACGAAATAAGTGGGTCCTCAACTAATAAAATAATTTTTCAACAAAGTACTTCAACATTCAAATAAAAAGTTGAGGAACAAGAAACAGAAAAAATAATTTCAGACCAAAAAAAGATAGTCATAAACAAAAATAAATTGCGACAACAATTTGGTTTATTAAATTGTATAAAATTATTAGACCATTTTCTTAAGATTCCTATGAACAGTTTATATGATTCTTCTTGGGCTGAAATGTAAAATCTTATATTTTCTTTGAGAAATAATATTTTTTATTCAAAATTCATACACTGGTTCCAAAATGGAACTAGTTTTGAAAATTTAATTTTTTCTTGCTGAAGATTCATTTTTTTTAAATTGAACTAGTTTTTTTTTAATGTATCTTTTTTGTTCGATAAGTTAAGAATTCATACTGCTTTGTTCAAATATTAGTTTCTTTCCAATACAAAATTTCAAGCTTAGATTGATGATTTTATTGTCTTATAAAAACTTCGCCTTTTTGGCTTGAAAATTCTATGATTTTGTTAGAAAGCCATCTATTTTCAAAAATTAAACTGGTTTTTTTTAAAATGAAAATTCTATTATTTAGCAAGAATACTCAACGATTGGTTTGAAAATTAACTTCTTGATTGAAAATTCCACTTTCTTGGATCAAGTTTATTGTTTTTTTGTTAAAACATTGGACTGTATGACTTTGTTCTTATTTTGTTGAACATTCGTCTTTTTTTTAATTAAAATGCTTTTGATTTAAAATTGAAATTTTTGTTTGTTGAAAAATCAACTATTAAATTTTTCTTTGAAAATTCAGTTACTTGGTCGAAAGCTAAACTCTGATGAAAATTCATTTTTTTGGTTAAAGATTCCTCTTTTAAATTGAAAATTCCCTTTCCTGTGGTGAAAAATTAATTTTTTTTATTAAAAATTTAATTATTACAGTTAAAAGATTTTTTTCATGGTTAAGAATTAGTTTTTTAGCTTAAAATTTAACTAGATAAGTTTAATACTCCATCATTTTAGTTGAAAATGTATCTCTGGTTGAAAATGATGTTTTTAACTGACAATTTCAATAATAAATTTTTTGTTTTAAATGAAAGTTTAATTATTGTATTTTTATTTGAAAATAGATCTTTTAGGGATGTAAAGCTAAAGGGAGGGTTGATATACAAAAAGGCGCCTTGTCCGAAAGTTGAAACATTTTAGGCACTGTTTTCGTAAAAAATCATCCTCTTTTCCCTATTATAAGAGCAGAATTTTGGGCTGTAAAGTTAGTTAAAATATTGCTTTTTATGTTTTTTTCATTCTTTTATAGGCAAATTGAATCATAATTATTATTATGGTCATTATCATCATCATCATCATCATCATTATCGTCACTATCAAATAATTTCAAATTAAATCAAAGAAAAAATGTTGACCTAAAATGGGGGGTTAGTATTCATATTTTTGAGTCCCACAATGGGAATTATGCACTGAGTTTACATTTTTGATTTCCACAATTAAAAAAAAAATAATAATCTGGAAGATTTTCAGACATTTAAAAAAATTTGGCAGGTTTCATTAAAAATTGTAGCAAAAATTCGAATTATTTTACAAGATATTCAGAAATTTTGAAAAAATCTAAAAAAAAATTCAAAAGTTAAAAAGATTCCAAATGATTTAAAATATAATGATATACAAAAATTTTATTGAGATTCGCATGAAAATTAAAAACGGTTTTTCATTTTAGAAAATTAATTTTGAGAGTCAAAGAAAAGAGAAACTGGATATGCAAGCTCTATTGAATTAAACTTAATTGAGTTTTAAAAATTAATATCTTTTGGTAAAAATTTATCTTTTTGGTTCATAATGTCACTATTTGATTAAAAACTCCACTACTTTACGGAAAGCTTACCTTTTAATTAAAAATTCACATGACTTTTTGGTTGAAGATTCATAATCTCTAAGTGAGAATTGAACTATTTTATTAAAATTTGCTCCAGTTTGATTTTGATTCAGCTGCTCTTGATTTAATTAAAAATATTTTCTTTCTTCAAATATCGACTATTATATTTGCCGTATAAAATTTTTTTTTTTTCGTTTAAAATTCAACTACTTCTTTTAAAGTTTACCTACTTTGTTAATTAATCAAAAAAGTATGATTTCAGCCCACCCGATTATCTAACATTATTATTGAATAAGATGGGGTGAGCGTAAACATTATACGGATCCTTAACAGAGGAATTTTTAGTTAAAAAAATAAACTTTCATTTGAAAAAACGCACTTTCAAGTAAAAAAGAAACGATTTCAAATTTAAATAGGTTAGTTAAATTTTCAGTAAAAAATAAAATTTTTCATTTAAAAAAAAATTGCAACCAAAAAGAGTAATTTTTGACGAAAAAGAAATTAGTTTTAAACCAAAAAGACGAATTTTTAACAAAATACATGAATTTCTAGAAATATTTCTAAAAATAATATATGTTTGATAATTTTCAGTAAAATATAACAATTTCTATTTTCCTACACAAGTTAGAGAAATAAATGTGAAATTTCGCAGAAGTTAATAAAAATTTATTAATAAATATTTTATGAACAATTTATCATAGTTAAGTATTGATTATAAAATATTGGCAGGAATTTTCACAGAGTGAATCTTAGAATGTAGTGTTATTATTAATTCTCAAATTATTTTAATTAGGAAATTATTTTTAGTAAAATTTACATCAATTGAACAAATTAAGGGAAATCCAACCTTGAAAATACATTAAATTAAAATATTTTGTTACAAACACTGTTTGCAACAATGAGTATTCCTAACTTTTTAATTTTTTTTTTTTATCAAACGTAGTTCTTACATTAATATGTACATTGAATCAGCCTAATTGTACAATAATTTGAAATTCTAAGTCATAAAGAAAAGTTAATAAATTTTAATTTGGAAACGTTAAAAAAGTGAATAATATGTAAGATAGTAAATTTATTTAATTTTTATGTTAATACGGTGTAAATTTGATAAATTAAAATTCTGTGTGTACAACTCAATTTCATTATACTCTTTAGATGGCAAAATTATTTTATTTTGAACTAAAAGTATTCGTAAAATTATTTCAAATCAATACATTAAAAATTACAGTCAAATCTCACTTTTAAGGGCATATTCTACGGTGACCACGTGACCAAACCAGTCGCCAGTTATGATTTTTTTTGGTGTTTACCATGTCCATAGGCAATGATATATCGTTTTCAAAGTTTGGAATGTAGGAAATGAAACATTGCATTGAGTTTATATATTTATTTTGATTGATAATTTTAAAAAGAATTATCCAAGTAAAAAATAAATGTGTGAAATTATATTAATTGTTTTGGTACTCACTACAGCCACATGGATTGAGATATCGTGTTTAGAATTTGAAATATTAAATAAAAAGCACTAAAGAACGTTTGCATGCACCAATATGTTTATAATTTAAAAAAAAAGTTCATTTATAAATTGATAAAATAGGATATTAACACTTGACTAGTAGCACTTTGCAGGTAATGTTGGTTTGATGCATTTCAAATATTTTGATTCGCGTATGTTGAGTACTGACGCAAATTTTGGTCTAAATCGTCTAAGAATTCTAAAAAATTAATATAAACAATATTATTTAGACATTCGTTGCAAATTAACAAATAAGCATCTGTACATAGGTAATCTGTTATTATTTTTTGAGCATTTTGAGCAATTTCTAGCGGAGAAAAAAAGAAATTTTCAACGTCGATAAAGTAGAGATCACGTCACCTACAATTCCTATATTCCAAAAGTCTAAAAGCGATATATCAATACGTTTCGCCACGATGACCACAAAAAATTTTTTCATAACCGAGCTTAGTCAAGTGATCTCTAATTTATCGAATCAAAAATTCTGAAATGCATCAAACTAACATTACCTGCAAAGTGCTACAACTTGAGTGTTAATATCTTATTTTATCAATTTATAAAAAAAACTTTCTCTAAAATTATAAAAATACTGATCTATAAAAACAAGTTTTATGCTTTTTATTCAATCTTTCAAATTCTTAACACGATATGTCAATGCGTTTGGATGTAGGGAGCACCAAAGAAATGAAAATAATTTTGCACATTTATTTTTTACTCGCATAATTTTTTTCAAAATTATCACTTAAACTGAATATAGAAACGCAATTTATTGGCTCATTTCCTATATTCCAAGCTTTGAGAGCGATATATAATTGTCTTGGCCATGGCGAACACAAAAAAAATGTTCATAACCGAGCTTGATCAAGTGATCTCTACTTTATCGACATTAAAAGTTTCTTTTTTTCTTCACTAAAAATTGCTAAAAATTCTCCAAAAATAATGACATGTTACGCGTGTGCCGATACTTACTTGTTGATTTTTAGCGTATGTGCAAATTTTATTGTTTATATTGATTTTGTAGAATGTTTCCACGATTTAGTACAAAATTGGTGCCAGTGCCTAACATACTTAAATCAGAAAATCTGAAATGCATCGAACCGACATTACCTGCAAGTGCTATAACTCGAGTTTCAATATCCTATTTTATCAATTAATAAATAAACTTTCTTTTTACTCATAAACATACTGATATATTCAAACGTTCTTTAATGCTTTTAATCAATATTTCAAAATCTAAATACGATATCTTAATTTCCCACGAATCTGCAAAATTTATTGTTTATATTATGTTTTTAGCATGTTTCCACGGTTTAGTACAAAATTGGTGCCATGGCTTAACCTACGCAAATCAAAAAATCTGCCCGCTTCATGGGTACACTCTCATCGCGCGCTACTGCGCGCTGCTCACTGCGCTTTCAAGTTTAATGATTGTGAATTCTCTTTTATTAAAACTTCTTCGGCTTTAACGAACACATTCTCATTACGCATCTTGCGCTTCGCACTCGAGTTTATCCCTAAAATTTTATATCATTTCCATAAACACATATTGTTATAATTCGTAACTAGCATTGGTATTAAAACAGACTAAATTTCATGTTCCCGTTTAAAAAAATTTTTAAATATTTTTTGCAATTCATTTTGAATTCACCCTAAATATTATTAGTTCATCCTAAATTTTTTACATTCTTCTAAGTTTACTCAATTCTATTCATTCGATAAAGTTTTTTAAAGTTTTTATTTCATTCACCTTGAAATCTTTAAAACACACCCTAAATTTGCAGGCATTTGATCAAATTCTTTTGAATTTTCTTTAATTTTTTCCTAATTAATTTCAAACTCATTTTTGAATTAATTGAATTATGATTGTACAAAATATAGAACTGATTTATTTTGAAAGTGGTTGGTTTAAATAAGATTTTTTTGGAAATGTTATATTAAAATTTTTATAAACTAATTTAAAATTGTACATTTCATTATTTTTAAAAATATTATATTTATTTTATAAGATATTATCATAGAACTATTCAGCTTCTACGTTTTTAATTTTTTAAAGAATGTTTGTGTATCAAATTCCTTGATTCAGAAAGTGGGCTTTAAATACTTTGAACTATAATGTTTGTTTATTTTTCAGGTTTTGAATTTGAAAATATAAATAAGAAAAAAGCCTTTTTGGAGACTAAAAAACCTGGTAAATTTTGGTCTGCTAAAAGTTTGGAATGCTAAAAAAATTTTGGTATGCTAAGTGTAATATATTTATCTCGCGCTCAGCGCTCGATGGTATATTTACCTCGCGCTCCACGCTCGCTTTTTGTATTACCCTCGACATTTGCGCACACACCACAATGCAAAATTTTCTACATTTTATGTTAAAACTATTATATAGAATGTCGATTGCAATTTTTTTGTGTGCACCTTGATCTGGTACTGCTTATTCAGATATTGCAAAATATTTTTCATATTTTATTTTTCCTTATCCTAATAGGACTCTGCTATGGTGGCTTAATCCTTTTCTCTCTT
>NC_046662.1:11281623-11293035 GCF_010883055.1 Belonocnema kinseyi | reverse complement strand
TTACAGGGGTATTTTCATATTTCGCGCCTTTAAAGTTGCATTCGGATCGGCCATTCGGCCAAGTCCGTGCATCTTCGGATTAAGTTTTTGAGAGTTTCCATGATTGCGTTCAAAACCTCAAGCGGTTATGTTCAGATTCACCTGTTTGCCCTAGTCGCTGTCAGTAAATATAGGCAATGTCAATTTAAAATTTGCGCATGTAATATTTCATTCACTTTATTTAAAACATATCCTATCTATTCATAACATTCCTTTTTTTATGCAGTAAAAATAAGCGTTAAACACCATTCACTCTTCGCCCACTGGAAGCGCAGAATATTATTACTAATTTATACTATTTGTCACTGAGCAGCTATTCTATAATGGTATTATCAAATAAAAAAAATACGTTTACTTCTCAGTTCACATGTCTCGCTTCATTATTAATTAAACACTTTTATTATTTGTAATTACTATATAACATAACCTACATTGTTTTGACACTTGTATCCGTTTGAAGTTTCGAACGCAACCATGAAAACTATCATAAAGTTGATCCGAAGATGCACGGACTTGACGGAATGGCCAATCCGAATGAAACTTTAAAGCCGCGAAATACGAAAATACCCCTGTATAATGGCTTCTGCCCTGCTGTTATGCAATTCGGGTAGCATTCAACTCGCCATGTATGTAAGCCCCAGCGTGTCCACCCTGTATATATAAAATTATATCAAATACTGTAATTTAAACCCCTCATAAACTACAATCATAAAGTGAAGCTGAACATTTAATTTTGAATTTGACATTAAAGAAGGTTCTCAAAGCACTTACGGCCTTGACGATTACATTCTCATAGCGATAATCGCGCTTTGCGCTCAGCAGTTAGGTTATACAGGATCTAATTTTTTTAACTGTGGGCTAATCGCAAAATTTCGGCTAGAATAGTTTTGAAATATACTTGGTATGAAAATTTAAGAAATTTAAATTAGAGGAAAATCCAAATTAAAAATCCCATTTAACATACAATAATTAAATTGATGCAAAACCCTATTATACAAAACAAGAATTCAACGACCAAATTTGCGCCACAATGAATAAACAAAAAACAAAAATCCTATTGTAATCTGAAAAAAAAACAAAAAACAAATAAAATTTTCGGACAAAAATAAAAAAGGGGAAAGAAAAATGAGAAGGCAGCCAACCACATCCCCTTCCTTCTCTTTTTCCTTCTTTTGTCTTTTTTATTTTTATTATCATCAAATTACAATAAAATAAAAATAAAAAACATAAATAAATAAATAAAATTGCATTACCAACGTTTCGGTACTCGTACAGCACCCTTATCAAGGCAAAAAAAAATTAAGTGTTAGAAATTGACAGCACCCACGAACAGGTGCTGTGTATAGTATAGTAAAAGATGTCGAATCAAATATACACAACATTCATATTTTGGATCAGCTGGATTTCCGAAACAAGGTTTTACACTTGTCAAAGAGCTTTGTTGTGAAAAATAGTTTGCATATCAGTTATATTGATCGTTGAATTTATAAAGGTTTCATGATGGCGAAAGAGTTTCTTAGAAACAACCCTGATATGGTTTGCATGGATGCTGATAAAGGCAGTATTACTGTTTGTATAAAAAATCGAATTATATTAGGGATATAGAGAATTTGCTTTCTGATAATGATAATTTTGAATTATTACATGCAAATCCGCTAAAAAATTAAAAAGAGACACTTTTAAGATGTTATGGTTTGAGAAAGATTCACAAAGATAGCTGTCCCTTAAGAATAGTTATTTCAAGTATTAATACTCCCACCAAATTTTTTGGACAAAATTTTAATTTGATTCTCAACGACTCTATCACAACTTCTAAATATAATGCCAAAAATAGCTCGGAATTTCAAAAAAGTATCATTCAAAAAAAGGTTCCGGATAACCATGTAATGATTTCTTTGGATGTTATTGCAATGTTTCCGAGTATACTCCTTTAATAAGTTAAAAAGGCAATTTTAAATAGATGGGCTAATATAAAAACCCGTACTCGATTATGTCAAAAAGATTTTATTGAAGGAATAGTTTTTATTATGGAGTCAACTTATTTTAAATTTAATGGATCTTTCTATAGACAGAGGTCTGTTACTCCCACAGGTTCAGTCATTTCTCCGATTTTGGCAGAACTAGTGATGAAAGGTTTGGAGGTTTTGTTTTTGGGAAATTAGATTTTGTTTTGCCTTTTTATTTTCGGTTTGTCGACGATACCTTATTATGTGTTCCCCTAGAAAAGTTACAAATCTTCATTGATACTTTCAACAGTTTTCATCAAAAATTTCAATTTATTCATGAAATAGAACAGGATTATAAAATCAGTTTTTGGACATAGAAGTAATTAAGGGTTAGGATGGTAATATTATTACCAATTGGTATAGAAAAAGTACATATTTAGGTAGAATTTTAAATTTCCTTTCTGCTCATCCCTTTCAAAACAAAATTGCAGTAATTAAAAATTTAGTTGACAGAGCTCTAGGTTTGTCCCATTATTCATTTCACACAAGAAATTTGAATATTGTTAGGAATATCCTTTGTCTGAATCATTATCAAAAATATTTAATTGAGAAACATATTGCAATTAGAGTTCAACAAATCGAAAACAAAGAGATTAATAATTCGCTTGTAGATAATCAGAAAGACTTAAAGGAATATAGTTCATTTAATACATTTGTTCTTTCATTTTTTGGTCAAATTTCTAAAATTATTGAACTTATGTTAAAAAAATTTTAAATGCATACTATTTTCCGCATTCCATTTAAAATGGATTCGGTGATAAATTTTTGCAAAGTTCCTTTAAATAATGTTCAAATTTTGAATAGTGAAAGTAATGAGAGAAAAAGGGAATTAATGGAAATGCTTTATATTAAAAAACAAAAAAAGTTATCTATTAATTTAAAAACCGATCTGGATAGGCTAAGCAAAAGTTGTGCCAATATGATGAATTACATTTAACGTGGCTGTTTCATGAATTCTGTTTTTCTTTTACTTTCTCTATTTCTAATGTAATTGTGACAGATATTTATATTGTGTTTACAACAGATTGGCCTACTGATCCTCATTCAATTCTCAGGTATCAAAGAGAGAGCATCTCTTCGTGGGTGTTCTCAATTTCTACCACTTAAATTTTTTTTGCCTTGGTAAGGGTACGGTACGAGTAACGAAACGTTGGTAATGCAATTTTATTTATTTATTTGTGTTTTTTATTTTATTGTAATTTAATAATAATAAAAATAAAAAAGACGAAAGAAGGAAAAATAGAAGGAAGGGGGTGTGGTTGGCTGCCTTCTCATTTTTGTTTCCTCTTTTTTATTTTTATCCGAAAATTTTATTTTTTTGTTTTTTTTCAGATTACAATAGGATTTTTGGTTTTTATAATTTTTTCCATTTTTTGAAAATTATCAAATTTTCGAATAGTATATAACTTTTCTAATTGCCATGACAATTAACCATTTTATTTAGATAATTTGCAAGTCTTTTACCAATCTATAAGAAAATTTGACAAAAATGTATGTAATTTGAAAACAAAATTTGAAAATTTTGAAAATGCTCTAATTTTTTAAATTGTGGGCTAATCGCAAAATTCTGCTACAATAGTTGTAAGATATATTTGGTATCTAGTGAACATTTCGAATGAAATTTCTGGATCTATGAAAAAATATTTTCTTTTTTTTGAAATTTTCAAATTTTTGAAAAGTATGAAATTTTTCTAATTTTCATAAAAATAAAAAATTTTATTCACATAGTTTGTAAGTCTTTTACCCAGATATGAGAACATTTAACAAAAATGTATATAATTCGAAACAAAATTGTTTAAAAGCTTGAAAATGCTCTCAATTTTTTAATTTTGGTTGGAAATGTCTGATTAACGAACTTAATCTTCTTTTTGGCGACCTTCAGAAGTGTATCAAATGCGGAGTCGATTGGACAAATCCTTCAAAAGTTAGCGTGGCTACAACATTCAGGTAACCATACATACAGACATACAGACATACAGACAGACGCCGATGAAATTTTATGGTTTTCGGATTCTGTGAGTGCCGAAACGTAAAGATCCATTAAAACCGGAATTTAAAATGTTATTTTTAACGATTAAAACGAAAACCACGCGTTTTATCAGGAAATTATTTCCAAAAAAATTTTAGATTTTTTTGTGTTAAACAACATTTCTCTTATATCTTGTGCCATTTTACCACAAATGTAATTTTTTTATTTTTAATGTTGTTATTCACAACTAAACTAGAAACTACTAATCATATAAAAAAAGCATCAACAAAAATTGTTGTTCTCTACTTTCGGTACAAAAATGTTATCTATTTATTTTTTCTTAGCTTATGTCATGTGTCGAAAAATTTAAGTTTTGTATTTTCACTGTTTTTGTTTTATAAATAAAACAAAAACTACGTGTCCTATAAAAAGGTGATTTATGATAAATTTGTAGATATTTTTTGGATGCATAATGTTTGTCTTATAATTTTTTTCCTACCTTACATAGTTTGACAACAAAATACAATTTTTAATTACTTTTTGTTTAATCAAAATTTGAATTATTATCAATTTTTCGAAAAAAATTCAAAAAGTTGTTATGATAATCTTGTAGGGCTGTCAAAAATTAACAGTTTACTTTTCAAGTACTATGAACAAGTGCACAGAGAATTTTTGAATCATGAAATTGAATCCAAAATGGCTGACCAAAGAACTTGGCATTTAGCTCAGGATACTAAAAGAGTGAAGAGTGTATCAAAGGCCAATCTAATATATTATTTTGTTCAAAAGTTATCGTGCTCGTAGACAGACAGACACATTCGTAAAACCCAGTTTTTCGGATTCAAGGGGTATCAAAACGTGAATTTTTGACAAAAACTGGGAGTGGGGTCAAATTTTAAACAAATCTAATACCTTCTCTGATGAGAATGTATTATCATAAAAAAATAACAAATTATTAATAAAATTTTTTGAAACCCCACACACGAGATGCAAAAAAAAATAAATGACAAAATTTGTGATCAGAATGTGCCCACGAAGCGGGCAGATTTGTTTGTTTTTTACTGTTAATCATGTTTTTCATGATTAGAGCCAAAACTATAAATCCTATCAAAAAGTATTTATATTTTTCAAATGCACTATTTTTGTCTCTTCATCTTTTACCGTATTTTGCATAGTTTGGCAGAAAAATGTAATTTTTGGATTTTTCATGATTTTGTATGCCGTCAAAATATGAAATTTTGATTTTTTTGAAAAATTCAAAAAATTGATATCATAATCTTGTCGGGCATTCAAAAAGCAACATTTTTCTTTTCTTGACTTGTTTTCATATCGTATGTAATTTGATCTAAAATGTTCATTTTTTTGTGTTTTTTGGAATTTTTTAAATGCTATAACTCTGGTAATTTTTGACATTATGAAAAAAGTCACAAGAATAAATTCTTCGAATTTTTTAATACTATGAATAACCGTACAGAGAATTTTTGAATATTTGAAGAAGGGTTCTCAAAAATATTCAAAATGTGCCCACTTTTAGAATTTTTATCCAAAATGGCTGGCTAACGAACTTGACCTTTAGTTTAGGACACTAAACGAGTGTACCAAAGGCCAATATTAAAGATTAATTTTTTCAAAAGTTATCATGTTCACAGACAGAAAGACATACATACAGTCATACAGACACACAGCCATACAAACATGCAGGCAAACACATTCGTAAAAACCTCTTTTTCGGATTCCGGGGGTCTCAAAACGTGAACCTTTGACAAAAACTGGGGGGGGTCAAATTTTACACTAATCTAATACCTTCTCTGATGAGAATGTAAAAATCTGAAATGCATCGATCCAAAATTACCTGCAAGTGCTATAACTCGAGTTTTAATATCCTATTTTATCAATTTATGAATAAACTTTCTTTGAAATTATAAACATACTTATGTATGCAAACGTTCATCAGTGCTTTTTGATTAATATTTCAAATTCTAAACACCATATCTCAATCTTTGTGGATGTAGTGAGCAACAACAAAATTAAATTAATTTTGCAAATTTATTTTTTACTCGGATAATTTTTTTAAAAATTGATACTTAAACTAAATATAGAAACGCAATTTATTGTCTCATTTCCTATATTCTGAACTTTAAGAACGATATACTATTGTTTTTGGGCATGATGAAACCAAAAAAAAGTCATAACCGAGAAATGGTTTGGTCACGTGTTCACCGTAGACCATTCCCTTAAGGGTATGTGATACTTCGTCGTGTGGTCAATCGGGTACAGTTCCCCCGGCTTTTTTCCATGAAAATAAAAGTTTTTAAGGACTGAATTCGGAGATGCTATAAAATATCATAAAGGCTTTCCCCGGACTCTTTTTTGAGGGATAATAACAAAAAAGTTTATTGTGCTCAATAAAAATTGTATGCATTATTTTGAGGTTATGTCGTTTTTCATCTCTGCCTTACCGATAATTTGGAAATTATTTATAAAATAAACTTTTTTAATTACCTGCAAACAAGGTTAGCTGCAGTAGATTAGTTAACATGTTTATTTACAAGTCCGAAATTTTCGCTAAAAATAATGTGTAGTTTGGAAGTAACGCTCAGGAGAGTTGTAACACACATAACCTCGAAATATACACACGTTGCCCGTTAGCATGTTTGCTATCGTTTCCTAGATTTTGAAGACAAAATATTTCTTATCCTAGGAAAAAAGCCGGGGGAATCTAATACTGAAAAAATCGATACTAATTCCTAAGCGCTATGCAAATTAATCACATTTTGCTCAATTAAATAACAAAAACCCACAAAAAAGTGTGCGGGGACGTCTGTTAGCATGTTCGCTATCATTTCCCAAATTTTTAAGACAAAATATTTATTATTCTAAAGAAAAAGCCGGGGAAACCTAAAATTGGTAAAATCGACAATTTTCTAAGTATCACATCCCCTTAAAACGGTGAAATTTCAAAAGTTTTCAATGTTTTGTTGAAAAGTATTCAAAACAGAATAAAGTTAAAGTACAATGAATACTAATTTCAAGATATCAGATATGCTAGCCTCGAATTCGATGCGTGACATGTTTGGTGAAGGCAAGTGAGGGGTAGGAATGGTGGGGGTATACTTAGCAGGTAGACGGATGCGAGTCGGGCGATGACCAGTTTTCGACCCACCCCATACCGGTCTTTGAGATAATAAATTTCTGTTTGCTCTTAAGGGCTCAAGAAGATTACCGAATGATTTGTTTGCCAAGTGACCCTTTTCAGGAAAGTTATCGTCAAAAGCATTATTCCCTCCTTATTCGAGTTATGGCCTTTATTTGGCCATAACGGTTTTCACGTGTACTTAAGTATCATTATACCGCATTCTAAGAGAGGACGTTTATTGCGATCTGAAGCGAAATATCAAAATCCAAACGACCTCAGTTGAAGACGAAACTCGGAATTATCGTCTTTTTTACTGTCGTATTATATTATTCTGCGCATACAATTCTACTTTGAAATAAGGTGTGTATTATAGAACCAGGAAACGCATCCCTAAGGATTGAATACACACTCATATTCTTTTCTCGCTGACTTTTATTAGCTCGAGCAAACAAGTTTTATGGGCTGGAAAACAAGAGAAATGATTCTGTGTGTGAGCTCTTTTGCTTTAATGGAGGACATCATTTTTTTTATCATGAACCTGAAAGACAATTCATTATTAAATGGGGCTCTGAAGCTCTCAGGATGCATTAAGTGTTACCCTACGGCCTACACCGAACAAAAATATTTTGAATCAAAGAAAATTTACTATTTATTTTTTTATACTGAACTATTAAATGCGTGCGCGTGCTATTGGGTTGAACATTTATGTAATTGGTTGAGATTTCTTCTTATCCAGTAGAAAATTAGTTCTCTTTATTGAAAACAATAAAATTTTTTCTAAAATTTTGTGATTATGCAAAATAGAAAAAGTTTGCTTTAAAATCATTAATATTGTTTTTCGAAATTTTTGAAAAATAAAAAATGTTTTTAAAATATTTTCTTATAATTAATTTATAAAAATATAAAGTCAATTTTGATTTTCGCTGGGATCTTATAAATTAATACTACATTTTTATTTCAAGAGCTTGAAAATTCAACATTTTTTTAAAATGTCTTAAAATCTTTTTCAGTTTTAAATCAATTTTGTTACGGGTACCAACAGATTTATTTTTCAATATTAAGCAATATTTACAATTTAAATTTTGTCTTTTATCAATTTGGTTGAGGGTTATGAATAGACTTTTCACAAAAGTAATTTAAGAGGTTAAAAACCTAATTGTTGCCTTTATTATTAAAGAAGCATTTACAATTTGAATTTTTTGGTTTAAAAATAAATTTGTTAAATTAAGGCTGGTTTGTCGAAGTCATCATTTTTGTTGGTCCTGTTTAGGCTAAGCATTCAACTATTCATATAAAAATTCTTATTTTTTAGCAGAAAATTGATATTTCTGGTTAGAAATTCAAGTATTTAAAAAAATTCATGCATTTTGTTAAAAGTTCATTTCTTGGTAGAAAAACCATTTTTTAGTTAAAAGTTGAAACGATTAGTTCAAAATTAATCTGTGTTAAATTGGTAATTATATTATTTTGCTGAATAGTCTTCTTTTTTGGTAAAATTTTCTTTTATTTTACTTATGAGTCAATTTGTTAAAAATATATTTTCTTGGTTTAACATTTTTATTAACTGAGGAATTAACTATTTCTTAGTAAAGAAACTTTGTTTGACATTTTACATTTCCAGTTTGAAATTCGATGCAAATTCTATGATACCTTTTACAACCATATTGATTTTTTTCAGCTTAAAAAATGTTTCACAGGGTAAACTTATCTTCACATTTTTTTTAAATTCCTATTTTGAAGCCGTTTCGGGGGAACCCTTCTCCTTCGTACAATTTCGGGACTCCTTAAACCATAAACCATCGGGGCCATCGGAATTATTTCTATTGGAATTTTGTCTTGGAAAATTTTTCTATTTTGTATTTTAGCCATTTTGGTTTTATAACGTCAGAATGAACGTGAAAATGTTTCTGGACTCGAAAATAAAACTTTATAAAAATACTTATGTTTAAGTATGTACGTACATATATCAGGGTGGCCATTTTAATAGAAGCAAAAAATTCCTGATCATTTCCCGTAATAAATTTGAAGTAATGAAAAACAAACTAAAAACTAAATCACTCAAATTGGAAATCTTGAATTTTAAACTTTTCAAATAGACGTTTAGAAATTTTTTAAATAACAAATTTTGTAGTCGGATGCTGAATAATTTACACATTAAAAATGGAAAATAGTAATATTTTCCAATTAAACAAATTAAAATGAAATGCGCATAAACTGCAAATTTAGAATTTTTATCTTTTATAAAGTATAGAGTCAAAATATTCATATTCAATTCTATTAATGTAAATCTACGTTATCATCTCCAATGCTATCATTGAAGAATCCATCAATGAACTTTAAACTTTTTCAAAGTTTTATTATTTTTCAGCAATTTGAAGCTGGAATCATTAAACATTGAAAAATTAAATTTTTTAAAACTAAGCACTTCAGAAATGTAAGGCTTAATTATTTTCATTATTTCAAACTTTTGTTTCAAAGTCTTAAAAATCTAGAAGTTGTTATACCGTTACTGCGTTCTTTTCTTTACTAAATATTTAATACATTATTTGAACGTTTAAAAAGAATCTTAAGAATTTGGTACACAAAAATTAAAATTTTAAATAATGCATTTGTTTATTAAATTTGTTAAAAAGTCACAATATTTATTAACAAATTATGATTCTTTCTGAAATTATGATGAGGTTCCTAATTTTTAAAAATTGACATAAAAAAACGAATTTTTCTGACGACAAATTCCTGAATAATGCATTTTTTAAATTAAATTTGATTATAATATGAACAAGAATAACCTTGAGAGACATTTTTTTCATTAAAATATTGTTTTCATTCCAGTTTCTTGCAATGTAACTTTAAAAAAACTTTAAATTATTGAAAATTATAGAAAACACATTTGCAGCAAATAATTAGTTTATAAATTTTTTTGTTTGTTTATTGTATCATAATAAAATATCTTTATATAATGTAAATCTATAAAACGTCGGCGATTAAAACAATTTTCCTATTTTTGACGAGCACCGGGAACGTCAAACAGAAAAAATTTCCATTTTTTTTGTCATATTTATTTATTTATAAAAAAAATTGAAAAACTAAATAAAAAATCAGGTTCGATGACTTTCTTCGAAATTTTATCAACATTAAAAAAAACATCCAAATCGATCTACAGGTTCAACCCGAATCGAAAAAACACGTTATCATGAATATGTTTGTTTATCTGTCTGTTTTTTGTGGATCTGTAGGTTTTAAGTTTATTAGCACGATAACTTTCAAAAGAACCGACAGATTGGATTGGCCTTTGGTATACTATTTAAGTGTCCTAAAATAAGGGTGAAGTTCGTTAATCAGTTTAACAGCATTGAAAGAGAAAAATTAATTTTTTAGAAAATTAATACCAGCGACGAAAAAACTAAGGAGGCAAAATTTATTCATTCAGAAAAGAGCTGCACATTTTTATTAATCATTTTTCTATAAAATGCGTAATTTTTTTTTAATCGTAACAAATGACACTGACAATAAAAAAATGACATTTTTGGAAAAACGATGCAAGGTAGGAGAACAGATGAATGAAGAAAAATTGTGCATTCAAAAAAGATCTTAACATTTGTAACAAACTTTATTAAATATATAAAAAATGAAAAATATAACTTTGGGGAAAAACGACACAAGCTACAATATTATTTTAACTAATAAAATTTTTTATCTAAATTATTTATACGAATTTTCTTATATATATATAATACACATATATTCTCCAAATGCCCTAGACTGTAAGTCATTTCTTTTAGCCACCTATTTTGGATTAAAATGTGAAAAGTTAGCGAATTTAAAAATTTTCAAAACTATTTTTTTCAATATTTGAAAATTCTGTCTATGACAGAATTCGTTAATCGTTAATCAGTTTAACAGCATTAAAAAGAGAAAAATTAATTTTTTAGAAAATTAATACCAGCGACGAAAAAACTAAGGAGGCAAAATTTATTCATTCAGAAAAGAGCTGCACATTTTTATTAATCATTTTTCTATACACTGCGTAATTTTTTTTTTAATCGTAACAAATGACAGTGACAATAAAAAAATGACATTTTTGGAAAAACGATGCAAGATGCGAGAACAGATGAATGAACAAAAATTGTGCAGTCAAAAAAGATCTTAACATTTGTAATAAACTTTATTAAATATATAAAAAAATTAAAAATATAACTTTTGGGAAAAACGACACAAGCTACAATATTATTTTAACTAATAAAATTTTTTATCTAAATTAT
>NC_046662.1:11275485-11281523 GCF_010883055.1 Belonocnema kinseyi | reverse complement strand
AGTTAGCGAATTTTAAAATTTTCAAAACTATTTTTTTCAATATTTGAAAATTCAGTCTATGGATACTCGTAGTACGCAAAAATACGAAAAATGTGTGCCCGCAACTTTTTTAAAATAAAAATCCAATTACCAAAGTAACAGCATTTACAAAATTAAAAATAAATAAATAAAATCAACATTTAAAGCCAAAGAACGCATGATATAAAAAGTCAGAATAAGCAAAGCGTTGACTTTTAAACACCCTACAAGATTGACATAACAAATTTTGGAATTTTTTTGAAAATAAAAATCTTAGTCGCACAAAAAACAAGCAAAAATTCCATTTTGCGATCAAACTATACAAGATACGAAAAAAAATAAATCAACGAAAATTATGCATTTGAGAAAGATCCACAAATTATTATTCGAAAAAAACAGCATCAAAAATAAAAAAGTAATTTTCTGGAAAAGCTCTCTCTCTCACTCTCTCTCTGTCTCTCTCTAAAAAATAAGTGTGATTAACTTTAAAAATTTGGCAATGCCTATCGAGTTTTTATGTTAGAAATGAATATTATTTTGCCTTGTGACTCTGAATAATACACCGCGTATTTTTGATAGTACTATTTTCATTTAAATAAAAAATAAATTAAATAATTCAACAATATTTACCGCGATTTTTATTTTATTTTCTCCTCATTTTGTAAAATTTTTTTGAAGGATTATTTTTTAAATATATTAAAATTTAATTGTTTATTTTTACATTCTCATCAGAAAAGGTGTTATCTTTGTATAAAATTAAAACCCCCCAGTTGTTGTCAAATCTCCATGTTTCGAGGCCCCCTGAATCGGGAAAACAGGTTTTTACTAATGTGCCTGTCTGTCCGTCTGTCTGTTTCTGAGTCTGTAGATTTTTAGTTTTTTTAGCACGATAACTTTCGAAATAATTTACGGATCAAATTGGCCTTCGGTATATTAGTTAAGTGTCACAAACTGAAGGTTAAGTTCATCAGCTAGCTATTTTGAATAAAAATTCAAAAATTAAAAAAAATACCAGAATTCTAGTATTTACAAAATTAAAAAGAAAAGACGAAAATGAACATTTTATGCCAAATAACGCACGATATAAAAAAAGTCAAGAGAGGAAAATTGTTTCTTTTTGAATGCCCTAGAAGATTATCATAAAAACGTTTTGAATTTTTGTGAAAAATCCAAAATAAAATGAAAAAATTAAGACAAAAGTTGCTCCTCTAAAAAAGAGGTACACATTTTTTCAACAATAATTTTTGATATGATGCATAGTTTTTGTTTTAATTGTGAAAAATGAGATTAAAAATAAAAAAATTAAATTTTTGGAGAGACGAATCAGGTTGCAATAAAATGCTTGTTTTAATTATAAATTTAAAACAATAAATATACTTTTGTTTTAATATCAATGCATATTATGAATTATAATAATATACATTTATTCAAATAAGAGATATTTTATTGCAGCTGAGAACAATTAGTGCAAAATAAGGAGCAAATATTAAAGTAATCATAAAAAATAAAATTTGTTCATCATTTTTCAATATCCAAATAAGTAATCTTAGGCCAAGGTAAATAAATAAATTTAATATACATTTCATATAAAAGTGTTGAATATAATGTAGAAAAGTTCGAATTTTTGACAAAATCGAGTGCGATGCACGAGAAATGTGATAAGAATTAGTTCGTTAAAGCCGAAGGAGCTTTAACTAAAGAGAATTCGCAATCACCAAATTACAGTTGTCGATGCTTTAACCTTTAATTTCGAAAGGCCTGTGCCCATATTTGGAGGAAATACAATGACCGAGCTGAATAAACATTCAGTAAAATATTAGGACTATCTGAGTTTTTAGTATCATTGCGATATTTTTTTATTTAAATAATTAAATAAAACTTGTGAGCGGCCAGATGAAGTAGATTGGTTTCAGGCCTCAAATATTCTCGAGCATGTCCACTTCAATATCCGAAAATAAAAATGTAGGACAACTAATGAAATCGTTAAATGTTTCCAAAAACATCGAGCGCAAAAAGAAAGTTTAAACATTAAAAATTAAACTATTTTAGTAAAAAATTAATATTGTATACAAATCTTACAATATAAATTACAAATAGAATTAAATGTTTGGAATATAATATTTGTATACAGCCTTGCAAATTTGTTAATTACTAGGTAAAAAGTAGTTTTAATTAGGAAGGAAAAGTAGTCTTCTTTGAAAAAATGTTCAAACCTCTAACACATTTTTCCTTACATTACTTACATTACTTACATTACTCAGTCTCATTCCACAAGCTTTCCGTATTTTTTTTTGCAGATATCATAAAGTACCTCCAATTAAATTTGTTAAATTAATAGATAAAAAGTAACGACAAATGTGGAAACGAAAGTGTTCCTCGTTAAAAATATGTTTAAACATTTTACACATTTTTCTTACGTTACTTATATTACTTACTTTTATTACAAAATAAACTTTTCGCATATCTTTTTAATCAATCATCATAAAGAACCACTAATTCTTTCTCATTATTAAATAAAATAAATAGTGATAATTAAGAGAAAAAAGTGGGCTTCGTTAAAAATATATAAAAATTTTTTACATACTTTTCTCATTCATTACGTGTAATAACTTGATACTTATACGGAAGATATAATAACAAGAGGGTGACATCATTTAGTTGAAAGAAAATCGTTAATTATAAAAAATAATTAAAATATAATGACCTAAATAAAAAATGTGTGGAAAATTAAAAATAATGAAATTTTCAATTAATGAAAAAACCCTGCTACCGATATTGTTTATTAACTAAATTGAAATATTTCAAAAGTAAAAATTCCGAAATTTCAAATTCCCAAAATTAGAAAATTCTCGATTCAATAAAAAAAACTTTTGATTAAGAAAACCTACTTCAAATTATTCACAGATATGATATAAAACTTAATTTAAATATTACAATTTTTCAGAGTCTACCATTTTATTTTAACTTTTTCGCTCAATTTTCCGTTAAACCATTTTTGTGGCCACGAAAATTTCTTTTCTTCAGAATATTAATTTTGTACTAAAAAAAGAGATATTTACAAGCATGAACTATATATTTTCAAAAAAAATGGACATGTTAAACTTCGAGTTAAAATTTTTTTTCATCCAGAGATGAATAGTCACACTAAAAATAAATTATTTTTAAGATAGTGTTTTCACTTTGAACGAAGCAGTTAAATTTACAACAAAAAAAGTGAAACAAGAAATTTTTAACAAATTTAGTTTTACTTTGAACTCTTATGATATAATTTTTCCGAAAGTTCAAAATACAGAATGTGGAAAATGACCCAAAAAATAAATACTGTAATAAGAATAGAGAAATAAATAAAAAAAATAACAAAAACTAATAAATAAAAATAAAATAAATAAATGAAATGACATAATGAAAAATGAATATTTTCTAGGTGAAATTTCAACAATCTGACTAGACATGAAAAAGTTTAAAGTTCAACTACTTTTAAAAAATGGTTAGATCGACGCATCATCTTAGTTAAAAATTTATCTGTTTTGTAGAAAATTTGTCTGTTTGTCTAGAAAATCAACCAATTTGGTAGAAAATTAAACATTTTGCTACAAAATGATCTTTTTTGGAAATAATTCATATTTTTTGTTGTAAATACAACTATTTAGGTAAAAATAAATTTTCTTGGCTACATTCAGTAGATTGAAAATTCGAGTTATTTTTAAATTAATTCCTAAAGCCGAAACTTTCGAGAATTCAATTTTTGTTCAAAAAAACTTTTCTGAATTGGAAATTCAATTAGTCTTCATCTTATATCCATAATAATAGTTTTGCAGCCATCCTAAACTTGATCATAATTAACATTTATCTTTGTTATAAATAATTTCAATTAACAAACAGAAATATATTATCATATATCAGAAATATATCAGATTATCAGATTTAATCTTGAAATATTTTTGAAACATAAGGTTGATCATTTCTATAAATAATTTGAGCAAACAAATATTAAAATAGCTTATTATACTAAATAGCTTATACTTGCTAATGTTCAAAATTTTTCTTTATTCTATTCATAATGGTCATTTATGAAAAGAATAAAAAATTCTTTATTGGTTAACCTAAATATTTTATAAAAAACATCAATTTGAAGGTTTAAGCATAAATGCGAGATTACTGTGTGTAAGAAGCTAATTCTATACATATAAGAAGTCAATGAATGATTTAATAATTTTTTTTTTCGTAAAACAGAAATACGCTATTCTTATTTATCACTTGGATATTATTAATTTTATGCTGATTGTATATCTGTGAAGTATACTAATTTATTAAATTATTAAGCTCGTTTCCGAAATTTGTTAAATTCCTAATATTCAAAAATGTTTTATTATGCAATCTTTCATTGTTTGTGATTTTAAGGTTAGGAAATAAAAACCAAGCGAAATATTATGCGCAAAAATTATTCTCAATTAAATTTTTTTCTGCCACTAAATACGTGGTATACATTTTAAAGAATAAGTGCGGCGCGGAACATATTTCTGAGAGTGTGAAGTTCATTTTTTTTTTAAACCCAGTTTCATGCCAAAAACTTTTCGCATATCTTTCAAAACGAAATGCCATGACGCTCCTTTAATTAATGTTTGGTTTTTAATTAATGGGTAAAAATTGTGATAATTAAGAACGAAAAGTGGACATCGTTAAAACCATTTACAAACTTTTCACATATTACATTCTCATTATAATGCTAACGAATGCATTAAACAAAACAATATTAAGTTGTGTTGGCCAGGAACAGAAGCACGCAACAACAAAAAATAAATTTATAAAACAAAAATAGAATAGGTAACTTTTTTCAACAAGAGATTTAAATTTTGAACCAAATTAATTAATTTTTAACGTTAAAGATAAATTAGAATTATGATTAGGATAAGATTAGAATATTATTCTTCACATCAGAAAAGATGACTCCGTTGGAAAAAATAATTGCATTTGTTCAAAACTGCGATATAATTGTATTTTTTTATAACAATTTTTTTGAAATGCTACCTCTTGGAAAAGATATTATTTTTTATATAAAAAGAAATTATCACGCGATAGATAATTGTTTCGTAAATATCTGAGCAGAAGCTAATTCTGTGACAATCAAATAAAAATTGTTTAAAAGATTCGATAATGGCGCTTAATTCACTTGTATGTTGAATTTATGTTATTGAACGATTCAAAAAATATGCAGCTCAAAGCCCAAGAGTTTACCGAAAAATTCGTCATTTCTTGAAAAAAATTGACCTTTAATAATAGAGATCAAAAATAAATAATATTTTTTTCGAATTCCGACCTGTAAAAGACGCTTTTTGGACAGATATAAAATGATTTATAAATCGCTGAAATTAGTGACCCTCAATAAAATTCAAATATTCCACATTTTCTCTGTGTGTAAATATTTATCTTAACGGGAAAAATTTATGTTCTATCAATTCTGATAACTGTCAAATCTCGTATTTTTAACTTCGCGGAAATTTCCATTTCACGAATTAATTATCTTTATGATGGTGTAGAAATCACGCAATATTAATTCATATTCTTGATCCAGAACTAAAAAGTAGGATATGTTAAATTTTTAAATAAATTAATTAGTTAAAAATAATATCTTTTAACGAAACAATGTAACCGATAGAGATACATTTTCAAACAACAACACAAATTTTTAATAAAGATATTAAATTCTCAAAAATAAAAAATAATTTTTGAATTAAACAAAATTTCAGATAAATCAGTAATTTTGCATGAAATAAATACTTTTTTATTAAATAGTTGGATTTTAAACCAAACAGATAAAATTTCAACCAAATATTGAGTAGGTGATTAAATTTAATAAAACTGCCGATTTTGTGTTTTTCATAATTGAAAAACGAAAGTAAAGAAAGTTTAAATATCTCATAAATAATAATGTGAAAAGTCTTAAACTTTCCAATGCTTATAACTAGTAAGAAATAACTAATAAATAAATTACAAAGGAAAATTTTTCTAAACTGAAAAGT
>NC_046662.1:11227392-11275385 GCF_010883055.1 Belonocnema kinseyi | reverse complement strand
ACGCGATGCAAGATAAGAATGTGTTCGTTAAAGCCGAAGGAGCTTCAACAAAAGAGAATTCACAATGACTAATTTCAAATTGTGGGTGGCTTCACATTCAATTTTAAAAGTCCGAGGGGAAAATGTGGTCAATGTGCAATGACCGCACCAACATCATTCTGCAAAAAATTCCTCACGAATGAAAAATAGAAAAATATAATAACCCAGATAGAAATTTTCTGAATAATGTAGAATTACAGAATTTCTAATTATGAAAAAATAATTCAAGGAGTTAATTTTGGTGCATCACTCAAGTTTTATTCGACAATCTTTTCACATATCTTTTGAATAAAATATTATTATGCACCTCCAATTAAATTTTTTTAATTAATAGATAAAAATAGTCTTACCTTACGTATATTAATCATTCTCATTACACAAGCTTTTTGTATACCTTTTAAACGAAATGCCATTAGGTAACTCCAATTCCGCTTTTTTAATTAATATGTAAAAATAGTGATAATTATGAAGAAAAATTTGATCTTGTTAAAATTATTTTTAAATATTTTACATATCTTTTCTTTTTTTACATGTAAAGCTATGATTCAGCTCTCTAAGTTAAAGAACATATATACAAAAGATATAATGAAAAGAAGGTGACATCATTTCGTAAAAAAATTGTTAATTAAAAAAAAATACCATAAATATAATAACCAAAATAAAAAATATGAAATTAAAAATTTTTAAATTATTGAAAAAAATGAAACTACTGTAATTGTTATTTACTAAATTAAAATATCCCGAGAGTGAATGTTCCGAAATTAATCATTTTTTCGATCAAACAAAAAAATCATGTGGACTTACACACCGACTTCAAATTTTACACAGATTGTTTTTAAAACCCTCTTTAAATATTTCAATTTTCTTTTAAGAAATTGACATGTTTGGTTAAAATTTCAACTTGTTTTATCATTAACTGAAAATTTAAGGAGTTGGTTGAAAGTCGTTTTGTTTGGTAAAAAATAACTTCTTCATAAATTAGTTGATGTTATTGAGTCGTGAATTCAACTATTCACTTAAAAATTTATGTATTTTTTGGGAAATTTGCCTTTTCAGTAGAAACATAATGTTTTAGGCTGAAAATTCATGAACTTTCTGAAAATCCATCTTCTGTTTGGCTGAAAATTTTCTAATGAAAAATAGAACTTTTTTGATAGAAAACTTATCTCCTTGGTTGGAAATTCATTTTTTTTAGAAAATTGAGTATTTTAGTTAAATATTAGTTTCAAAGGTTAAAAATTGGACTTTTTTATCAGTTAAAGATCAGTTAAAGATATTTCAATATTAGACAATATATAAAAAAAATTTTATCGACAAATTATTTGTTGAAAAATTTTTTTCTACGATTTTCCATAATTACACATTTTTTCAAGTTATGTTGCAAGAAATTGGAATCGTAACAATATTATGTAAAAAAATTTCTCTTCTGATTATAGTTGTTTATATTATAAGCAAATTTAATGTACAAATGCAGTAATCAGGCATTTTTCGACAGAAATATTCGTTTTGTTCTGTGTCAATTTTTTTCAATTTGGAAATTTATCATAATTTTAGCGAAATTCGTAATTTTTTATTAATTTTATGATTTTTCAAACAAATTCAATAAAAAATGCATTATTTGGGCGTTTGTTTGCAGAAAAATTCGATTTTTTCACTAGCAGTTTTTTCAGTTGGGAACTTCATTGGGAACTTTTAAAAACAAATTTAATAAACAAATGCATTATTGGGGCATCTATCGACGGAACAATTCTTTTTTGTTTCGATTTCAGACGTTTCAATTGGGATGTTCATGATGAATTCAGCGAAATTCATAATTGGTTGATACATTTTTTATTTTTTCAGAACCAAATTTAATAAACAAATGCATTTTTCGAGCATCTGTCAATGGAAAATTTATTGTTTTCGATATCCTAATTAGAACTGTTCACATAGAAAAAAAAAACTAATTTTCTGTAGACAAATGCCTGATTAATGCATTTTTTTTATCAAATTTGTTAAAAGAAATAATTAAATTCATTAATTGATTATGAATGGTGCTGAAATTCCCATCAAGTTCGCATCTGAAAAGACTGACATTAAAAAACCCGAATTTTTCTGCCGAAAAATGCCCGAATAATGCATTTGTTTTTTAAATTTGTTTAAAAGATCCTAAGATTAATAAAAAAAATTATGAATTTTGCTGCAAATATCATAAATTTCCGAATTTTTAAAAAATGTACATAAAAAAAACGAATTTTTTTATAGAAAAATGCCTGATTACTGCATTTGTTCATAAAATGTCTTGCAAAATAACTATGAAAAAACGTATGTTTATGGAATATCATCAAAAACATTTTTTTAACAAATAATTTGTTTATGACAAATTTTTTTGTTTATTAATATATATAATATTGGAACATCTTTAGCTAATACTAGTTTATGAAACTTAGGCGATTTCAAAACTTTTCCTGTTATTGACGAGCAATGTGAACGTCAAATAGATAAAATGGTCATTTTTTCGTTATACTTGTTTTTTTATTTATAAAGAATTGAAGACCTAATTGAAAAATCAGGCTCGACAACTCTCTTATAAATCTTAACAGCTTTTTTTTCAAATTTCATTTGTTCAAATCACTCAATATTTGTCGGCTCGGTATTTTCAACAAATTAGTTAATTTTCAACAAAAAACTGAATGTTTAAACAATAAGTCAAATTTTCAGTGAAAACAAATTTTAATGAAGAAGGGTAGATTATTTTCAACAAAGCAGATAAAAAACAAAGCAGATAAAATGGCCATTTTTTCGTCATATTTGTTTTTTATTTATAAAAAATTAAAAACCTAATTGAAAAATCAGGCTCGACAACTCACTTAGAAATCTTAACAGCTTTTTTTTCAAATTTCGTTTGTTCAAATCACTCAATATTTGTCGACTCGGTATTTTTAACAAATTATTTAATTTTCAACAAAAAACTGAATGTTTAAACAATAAGTCAAATTTTCAGTAAAAACAAATTTCAACGAAGAACGGATTTTAAAGTAGATTATTTTCAACAAAGGAGATAAAATGACCATTTTTTCGTCCTATTTGTTTGTTTATTTAAAAAAAAATTGAAAACCTAATTGAAAAATCTGGCTCGACAACTCTCATAGAAATCTTAACATTTTTTCAAATTTCGTTTGTTCAAATCACTCAATATTTCTCGGCTCGGTATTTGTAAGAAATTAGTTAATTTTCAAAAAAAAACTGAATGTTTAAACAATAAGTCAAATTTTCAGTGAAAACCAATTTGAACGAAGAAGGGAGAACCAACAGTCGCGCACCCTAAGCGCGCTAAAACTTGCGAGATAAGTGCGCAGCGCGCTATGAGTGCCCGCGGAGAGAGCGGATTTTTTTTTATTAAAGTTTTTACTATTCCATGTTTAATTACCACTTAATATTTTATCTTTAAAAACTCGTATTTTTGGTAAAATCTTTTTTTTTTACAAATTTTATCTTCCACGATAAAAAATCGACCACTTGTATGAATCTTGAATACTTCTTTCAAATTGATCTATTTTGTTGAAATTTTTTTTTGTGGAAAAATTTTTTAATGAAAAATTTCAATGCACGATTTTTTAAAGAATATATAATATATATCTTTTTGGTTTAAAATTGAGTTTTAACCTCATGAAAAGTTTATTATTATTTTTTTTTTGGTACAAGATTCAATATTTTAGTTAAAGGTTTATTTAATTGGTTACAAGTTCAACTATTTCTTTAAATTAATTTTTCACCTGAATTACTTTGTTAATTGATAAGCTAAGGTTAATTTTTTTTAAACCTTAAACTAATTCATTTTAGTTGTAAATAACTATTTACTTAAAAATTTCCTGTATTGGTTAAAAATTTAAATATTTTATTGAAAGCTGTTTTTTTATTACTGAAAATTAATTATTTTAACTAAAAATCTAGCTATTTAATTTATGGTTCGCAATTTATCTTTTATGGTTAAAAATGTGTTGCTTCAGTGAAAAATAATCTTCCTGGTTAAAAATGTAACTCCTTGATTGAAAGTTGAATTCTTTGGTTTTTCATAAGGTGAAAATTAATTTCTTAAATTTAAAACTTAAAAAAAAAAAAATCATTGGATCTTTCTTTGGTTAAAAGTTGAACATTTTCGTTAAAAATTTATTATGTTGGTTTATAAATTAATTTTTTTAATAGAAACTTATTTTTTTTATTTTTGGCCAAAAATGTATCTTCTTGGACGAAAATTATTCTTTACATTGGTTAAAAATGTATATTTTTGGTATCTTTTAAACCGTCATATTACAAAAAATATAAAAAAGGTAATTTTAAGTTGAAAAAATTAATTTGACATTAAAGAATCGAATTTCTCATGCAAAACAGTTGAATTTTCAAACCGAAAATATAAGATTTTAAGAAAATAGCCTATTTTCAATGAAATACTTAAATGTTAAGTGAAAAAAATTAGCCCAGAAAATATATTTAAAAGAAATTAATTTTAAATAAAACACAATATAGTTTTACCAAAAAAATTAACATTCAAATAATAATAAAATTCTCAATTTAAAACAGATTAATTTTTAAATAAACAATTGCATTTCTAAAAAATTTGATTTTCTAAAAAAAAACGAAATAACAAAAAAACGTATAAAATTTTGACCAAACAGTTGAATTTTCACACAAAAATATTAATTTTCTACCAAAAAAGACAGTTTTTCATTCCAGTAGTTAAATTTTTAGTGTAAAAAGATTACTTCTTAACAAACAAATATAATAAATACATTTTAATTGAAAAACAATCATTTTCAATTTAGAAACTCGAATTTTGTACAAAACAGTTGAATCTTCTACCAAGTAGTTAAATTTTGTACCAACTTCCTGGTTGGAAATTTAACTACTTGGTTCAAAGTTGAATTACTTTGTTAATTCATAAGGACGAAATTAATTTAAACAATTTTTTAAATCATACTTTTTGGTCGTAAAATCAATTGTTTAGTTGAAAATTTATGTCTTTCTGGTAAATTTGACTCTTTCAGTAGAAAAATAATCTTCTTGGTTGAAAATTTATCTAACCAAAGCTTCTTTGAATTAAAAGAAGTTTTCTTGAATGAAAGAAACTTTTCTTTTACCGAGAACCAATCCATATTTTTATTTGAATCGTAGAATCATTTATCTCAGTGTTGTTAAAAACTGATATCTTTGGTTGAAAATTGAACAATTTCGTTGAAAATTCATTTTCTTGGGGTAAAAAAAATTTAATTAAATAAAAACTACATTTTTTAAAAATTTTTGATCGAAAATTTACCTTTTTGGTTGAGAATTCGTCTTCAGATTTATTAAAATTTTATTTTTTCGGTATCTCTTGAACCGCCATAATAAAAAATAATAAAAAAGGTAATTTCAACCTGAAAAAATTATTTTGACATTAAAGAAACGAATTTCCCATGCAAAATAGTTGAATTTTCAGTCCAAAAATATAAAACTTTAACAAAAAAGTTTAATTTTTTATGAAATAATTAATTTTTCAGGGTAAAAAATAGTTTCTAAACCTAGCAAATATATTTAAAAACAAAATTAAGGTAAAACACGATATCATTTCACCAAAAAAAGATGAATATTCATCAAAATAATTAAATTCTAAATTTTAAACTGATTAATTTGAAACCAAACGGTTGCATTTTCGAAGAAAGTTTGATTTTCTACTAAAATAGGTGAATTCCCAACCAAAAAGATTAATTTTTTACCAGAAAAGACGAATTTTTATCCCAATAGTTAAATTTTTAATCTAAAGAAGATCAATTCTTTAAAAAAATATTACAAATTAATTTCATTTGGAAAATAATTATTTTAAATTTAGAAAAGATTTTTTTTTTAAATTTTGCTTCTTTTGGTAGAAAAATAATCTTCTAAGTTGAAAATTTATCCAACTTATGTTTCTTTGAACCAAAAGAAATTTTCTTGAATGAAAGAAACTTTTCTTTTACCGAGAACCAATTAATATTTTTATTTGAATCGTAGAATCATTTTTCTCAGTGTTGTTAAAAACTGATCTCTCCGGTTGAAAATTTAACAATTTTGTTGAAAATTAATTATGAAATGTTAAAAATTTTTTGTTGTAAATAAAAATTTAAACCATCATAATACTTCAAAAGGGAACGAAAAATACTCAATTTAAAAAAATTATTCGACTTTTAAAGTAGTTTTGCGAATTTCCTATTTCGGTCATTTTATTCTCGATATTTTTCAACATTTGGGATTTTTACTTCTGCGGTAAAACTATGTCATCCTAGAAAAACATGCGTATACAAGAAGAGTAAAATGGGAATGCTTTTGCGTAAAATTCAATTGAGCGTTACTGAAGCATACCTTAAGCGTTCCAGCGCTTGCGAAATGGTATAACAGAGGAAGTCCTATTGAACTTTGAAGATGTTCTATAAAGTCTTTGAGAGTTCATGGACTTCTTTTTATGAAACTCTAGAAGTTTTACGAAATCGAAGAAATGTTATCAGTCTGTATGCTACTTTGAAAGTAGAATAATTTTTAAACATTGAGTACTTCTCGTTTCCTTTGGAAAGATATGAGGGCTTAAAAGCTTTTATCGATCTTTGACTACATTTACTTTGTTTTGAATTCAAGAAATGGTCTGGAAAATTATTTAAAGTTTACACTGAAGTAAAATACGCCAATAAAGTGAACCTGTGCCCAGCTACATTTAGAAAAAATATTTTGAAATTTCTTGAATTCAAAGAAATTTTTCTGGATCCATTTTCAATTCAACAATTTTCGACAAAGTATTTCAACATGCAACTAAACGAAATCAATTTTGAGTTAAAAAGTTAATTTTCACATCATAAATTAACAAAGAAATGTCACTTTTAACCAAGTAGTTGAATTTTTAACCGAAAATATTTATTTTTAAACAAGAAAGTTATTTTTGTTTTACCGCCAAAAAAATTTTTTCAACCATAATAGATAAATTTTAAACCAGAAATGAAATAGTTAAATTTTCAGTTAAAAAAATTAGTTTACATAAATAGTTAAATTTCCGTAATCAATTATATAAATTTTCAATTAAAATAATGAATCTTCTCCAAAAGATAAATATTTATCAAAGTTATAGATACATTTACAAGCAAGAAGATAAATTTTCGACCAGACATGATATAGATAATTTTTTAGTTCAATAACAAATAATTTTTACTCCAGACAAAAAAGATATTTTCAACTAAACGGATCAACTTTCAAAAAAGTATTTGAGTTCTTAATATGAAATATTAATTTCACACCAAACACAGATTAGTGAAAATTGCTAAATTGGCATTTAAACAAAAATCATTTTTAAAAAAATCCACGAAACAGTAGAATTGTCATCAAAATATATAAATCTCAACAACAAGATTAAACTAAATGAAAATACCTCATGAATGTGAAGTTCCATTAATCTACAAAAAAAGATCCTGCAAATCAAAGAAAAATATTTATTGGTTCTCGGTAAAAAAAGTTACTTTCATTCATAAAAATTTCTTGTGGTCCAAAGAAATTTTACTTAAATGAATTTTCAACTGAGAAGATTGTTTTTCTACCAAAACATGCTTCTTTTAAAAAAAAAAACCTAATTTTTGACTGAATAATTGACTTTACAACGGAAAACGATCAGTTTTAAGCTGAGACAAATAATTTGGACCTAATGAATTAACAAATTAATTTAACTTTCAACCAAGTGATTTTGTTTTCAACTAAGAAGATTATATTTACTAAAACGACAAACTTTAACCACAAAAGATGAATTTCTAAACATAAACCGAATAATTATATTTTCAGTTGAAAAAATTAATGTTGAAAAAAATTCAAGAAAATACTGAATTTTGTAAGCAATGACAGAAATTTCTGACTAAATCATTAATTTTACAACTCAAACAGATAGCTTTCAATTTTTCACCAAACTTAATTTTTATGTTATGAATTAACAACGTAATTCAATTTTTAACCAACTAGTGGAATTTTCAAACAAGAAAATTATTTTTTTTTTGCGAAAAAGACGAATTTTCAAGCATAGATAATTTTTCAACCACAAATAGAATAGTTAAATCTTCAGGTGAACAATTAATTTACTAACCAGATTGTTTGATTTTTGACCAATTAAATAAATCTTCAACTAGAATAATGAATCTGCTACCAAAAAAATGAACTTTCCACAAACTTAAAAATGAATTTTCAACCAAAAAGATCAATATTCTACCAAATATCGCATATTAAAATTTTGAGTGGCAATTTTTTTTATGGAATATAATTTAAAAAATTTTGTAACAAAACAGATCAATTTTTATCCAATGAGTTAAATCTTGAAGAAACAAAACAAATTTTTTAAAAAGTATTCAACTGTCTACCAAGTAGTTGCATTTTAACCTAAACGATCAATTTTAAAAGATAAAGATTAATTTTGCACAAAAAAAACATACGAAATTGTAAACATAAAAGATTAATTTGGCACAAAACATGAAAAAGTTGAAAAAAGTTAAACATGAATTTTAAACTAAGAAAATTAATTCTTGACCAAACATAATATTGTTAAATTTTAAGGTAATAAAATTAATTTACACTTAAAGAAAAATGTTCACTTTCTAGTTTAAAAAATTAATTATCAATCAAAACAAAAAAAAAACGTATTTTCAACAAAGAAGTACAATTTTCAACAACTTTATAAATTTTCATCGAAAAGATTATGCTTCTACCAAGATAAAATTAACTTTCTGTTAAAGAAGTTAATTTTTACCTGAGAAAACGACTTTCAACAATATACACTTAGAAAAAGTATTCTCTGCCTCAAGAGAAAGTAAAGGTTGGCTTTCAATTAAAGCAATTTCTTTTGACTCTCAAAAATTTCTTTCTTCCAACATTTTATTTTTTGAAATTTAAAAATTCTTTTCTATTTTAAAATTATTTTCTTTTCCGTGATTTTATTTTTGTTTAAATAAACAAATTTGTGTTATAGAAATGTTTTCTTCAATTGAAGACAACTGATTTTCTGAGTTTGTGGTAACATCAACAATCCTGGGTATTAGTTTGATCTTAAAGTTAGAGAAAATTGTTTCACAGTTGCATTTAATAAATATTGAATTTTCTTTTGGAGGGATCTTAAAAAAACATAAATTTCGTTTGTTAGAATCGTGAAGATGGGCTCTTACTTTTTTGTATTTTTGAAGTTGGATAGTTTTGCTATTAAAAAGTAGATTGAATTGGACTGCACTGAATTTCCTTATTGGCACGATGCCTTCGACAATCATGATGCCTTCTACAAGCATGATCCCTTCTATAAGCATGATGCCTTTTTCAGGAATGATGCCTCTCTCGAGCCTGATGCCTATTAAGAGCACGATGAATCTTTCAAGCATGATGCATCTTGTAAGCGAATAGGATGTGCCAAATATCATGCCACTTATAAACATGATGCCGATTGGAAGCATGAAAAACCTTGAATGCGTGGTGCCTCTTGTTAGCATAATGCCTATGGCCGGCAGAAAAAGTCTTCATGAGTATGATGACTCTTGCTAACATAGTACATCTTTTGCATGCTGCCTCTTGTAAGCACGATGGATCCTCCAAGCATAATGCCTCTTGAAAGCCTGAAAAGTCTTCAAAGCATGATTTCTTTCGCAAACATAGTGCCTCCTGCAAGCATAAAGCCTATTGAAAGTATGAAGGATGTTCCAAACATTATGCCTCCTGAAAGAATGATGCCTATTGAAAATATGAAGGATATTTCAAACATAATGGCTTCTGCTAGAATGATGCCTCTTGCAAGTATGGTGTCTCTTTTGCATGATTCCTCTTGTACGCACGATGAATCTTTCAAGCACGATGCATCTTGTAAGTGAATAGGATCTGCCAAATATAATGCCTCTTATTAACATGATGTCGATTAAAAGCATGAAAAGCCTTGCAATCATGATGGCGTTTGTTAAAATAATGCCTATTACTGGCAGAAAAAGTCTTCATCAGCATGATGACTCTTGCTAGCAGAGTGCCTCTTTTGCAAGATGCCTCTTGTGAGCACGATGGATCTTCCAAGCATAATGGCTCTTGAAAATCTGAAAAGTCTTGAGAGCATGATGTCTTTCGCAAACATAATGCCTCCTTGCAAGCATAATGCCTATTGAAAGTATGAAGGATGTTCCAAACATAATGCCTCCTGAATGAATGATGCCTATTGAAAATATGAAGGATATTCCAAACATAATGCTTCCTGCAAGAATGATGCCTCTTGCAAGCATGGTGTCTCTTTTGCATAGTGGCTCTCGTAAGCACGATGGATCTTCCAAGCATTATGCCCTCTACAAGCATAATGCCTATTGAAAGTATGAACAATATTCCAAAAATAATGCCTTCTGCAAGAATGATGCCTCTTGCAAACTTGATACCTACTGAAAGCATAATGAATCTTCGAAGCATAATGCATTTTGCAAAGAATTATGCTTTTTGAAAACATTACGCATTGCAATGTAGGAAATATTCGCAGTTGTTTTTGATTAATTGTAAAATAAATTTTAACTCTTGCAAATAATATTCTTACTATCTCTATTCGTAGAAATCGCAAAATTTACACTATGTGTAGAAAATAATTATACAACTATACAATCTATGTGAAAAAGATCCCGCAAAGCTTGAACCAACATAAAAGTTCAAATAGCCAATAAGGTCAAGTGAGCAGTAACTGAACGACCGACAATAAACGAAGACATAAAACGGAAGCAGAGTTTGAACGTGTTTGAGCTTAGGAGATTTTACATCCGCCTCTGACGTGACGACAAGAATGGTTACTTTTTAAAAACAACAAACGTATTTTTAACAAATTAGTTAATTTTCAACCAAAAACCGAATGTTTAAACAATAAGTCAAATTTTCAGTAAAAACAAATTTTAACGAAGAAGGGATTTTCATTAAAGTAGATTATTTTCAACAAACCAGATAAATTTCCAGTCAAATAGATGCATTTTCAAGAAAAATGATAAATCTTCAACCAAAGAAAAATGCATTTTTTAGAAGTTAGATCAACTTTCAGCCGAGGAGATGAATTTTTAGCCAAAAAGATAAAGTTGCAATAAAGAATGTAATAGTTGGTATTTCAACAACAGAATATATTTATTTTAAATCAAGACTAGTTTAAATTTAACACACACAAAAAGCAGATTAAGTTTCAACCAATCAGATGCATTTTGAGCCCTAAAAATTGATTTTATTTCAAGAAGACAAATTTTCAACCAAATATATAAATTTTATGATAACTAGTTAAATTTTCTACCAAGAAGACCAAGTGTCCACCAAAAAGATGAATTTTTAACAAACCACATTATTTTTTAGAAAAATCAGTGAGTTTATTACTAAAAAAGATAAATTTTCAATAAAAACTAGAATAATTAGATCTTACATCGTAAGTTTCAAACATTAATGTTTGGTTAGAAAACTAGTTTATTTTTATCTGAATAAATTAATTTTTTTATTAGTTGAATTTTTAACCAAAAATATGAATCTCGAAAAAAAATTATTTTTTAACGAATAGCTCAATTTTCTGCTAAATTGTTCAATTGCCAAGCCAAAAAGACAATTTCTCTACAAAAAACTTGAATTTTGAACCCAAAAATATAAATTTTCAACCAAAATAAATTCATTTCTTATACAATAGTTCAAAATTAGAACAAGAATATGCATTGTTAACCAAAAATAGTGAACGTTGAACTAAACAGAATAACTTTCCATAAAAAGAAGAAAAAATTTTAATAAAGTACGTAAATTCCTAACGAGAAAAAATGTTATATATACATTTTCGGACAAAAAAAAATCAGTTTACAAAGCACAGATAAATTTTTAAAACAAAGATGATGAAAATTTGAAAAAACAAATTTTGAAGAGAAGAGTTCAGAACTAAACAAAGAGTTAAATTTTGTACTGGCAGAGATAAATTTCCAACCAAAAATTAAACCAATATCTAACCAAATTATAATTTCCAAATATAATAATTTACAAAGAAACAATATAATTTTAAACGAAATAGTGTAATTTTCTACCAGAGTAGTTCAATTTTAACTACTTCGATAAACTTTCACATTCAAATTATTATCAGCCAAAACAAAAACGAATTTTAACAAAATATTTGAATTCTAAACAAAAGAAATTAATTTTGAATGGACGCAATAAATAAAATAAAAAATCATTCTGAAAGAAGCATGTGATAATTAAGATTCAACCGAATGGTTAAATTTTTATTTAAAAAATAAACTATTGACTAAAAGAACAAATTTTAAACAAAATAGTTCAATTTTAGACTTTAGAGATTAATTTTCTTTTAAAATTATGAATCTTTCATTGCAAAAATATGTTTTTAATAAAGTAGTTTTAGTCTGAAGTAAAGAACTGGATTTTCAACCTAAATATGTGATTTTTTAACAACAAATGCAATAGATGATATTTCAACCAAATACATCAATAATCCAAAATCTCAAACACAGAGATTAATTTTCATCCAAAAAGAAAAGTCACATTTTCAGTGACGAAAATCAATTCTTAAGCAAAAAAGCAAATTTTCAGCAAAATAGTTCAGTTTTGAACTAAAAATGGTAAATAAGAAATGAAATAGTTCAATTTTTAGTTACAAAACCTCATTCTCAGCTCAAAATGAAACGAATTTTCAACAAAATAGTTAAATTGTCAGTCGAAAAGATAAATCTGAAACTCAAAAACTGGAATTTCCTATCAAAAATATGACTTTCAAAGAAAATCATTGCATTTTCTTGTTGGATTCTTAACCAAAATTTAAGAAAAAAACAAGGAAAAAAAATGTTATAAGGAAAAATAAAGTTTTTTTATGACTGGGGAGCATGAGAATTCTTTTTAAAAAGAAGGGAAAAGTTGATCTTATCTTTCCTTAATCTGTTAAGCTAATGCACTCTCTAAATTAATATTTAAATTATATCACGGTATATAAAATATTAATATTTTTTTTTAATAGAACATTGATCGCATTATTGAATATCTTTAGATTTTAAATTCTGATTACAGTGGTATATTTCTCGAAACGGATATGAAACAGTAGAACCATCCATGGGCATGAAATGAAAATCTGAGTCGGAAATTGTAAATTTAATTCTCTCGCAGAGTAGTTTCTGCAGTCAACATTTCTTAAACTCTTGACTATTATTATATTCAAATTGAATTTCATTCGCAATTTCATCAACCTTAATCTCATTCCATTCCAACTTTTGATTTATTAAATTGTTTTTTTTTAATTTATCCTGGTCGAAAAATTTTTACAAAAGAGTACAAAATGTCTACAATTTTATTTTTTGTGTAAATTTATGCTTTTTTGGAAAAAATGTTAAAAGTTTAACAAAAATTGTCAAAAATAAGAAACTAAATTTAGATTTTTTAAACTTTCAAAATAAAATGTTGAAGCTTTTCAAGGATCTTTAAAAGCTTAAGGAAAATAACAAAAAAATGCTTAAATTACCTGGGAAAATGTCAAATGATTTTTTATTTAAAAAAATTATTTTCAGTAGAATATTTAAAAATATTTAAAACACATTTTTGAAAAATAATTGATCATTAAACAATGAATTATTTGAAAAATATTCGAGTGAGTTTGAAGTATATATAGAAGTTTTGAAAAGGTTACGAAATAATTTCAAACTGGAAAAGATTAGATTCCTGGAATATCTTAAAATGACTTTTTTAAACAAATTTTATTGTATAATATAATGTTTATAGCCTAAACTTGCTAAAAATGATGTGATTGAAAAAATGTATACATTTGTTTATTCATTTCTCAATTCATAGCATTGAAAATTATAGCGATTTTTATTATTTTTTAAATATTTTAATTTTACATTGCATAAAAGTCCAAATTTAAAATTTTGCAATTTATCGGCTTTTAATTTTTAAAATTTCAATTAAAAAGTGACAAAAGCTTTCATTTTACACGGGTAAATTATTCAGCATTCGAATTAACATTTATTTAAGCTTTAATTTTTAAAGTAAAAATTCAAAATCAATACAAAAAGGTACGAAATTTGTCTCAATAATAGAAAAAAGCTGCACTTTCCTATAATTTTGATTGTAATTTATTGTATTTAATTGTAAAATTCTGCAAAAATAGTTTCAATTTACTGACCTGTTTTGTAACCATTTTTCCACCATGTAATATTTATGAATGCCTATTAATGTTTTAGCATGAATTAATTTTTTCACTCAAACTCACTTAAAAAGTTATTATTGAAAAAATCATCATCAATTGAAAAAATTACTTTTAACAAAGAAAAAGCAAACTTTCAATCTAAGAGATGAATTTTCAATTAAAATTATGAATATTAAAATAAAAATGATTTTTTAATAAAGTGGTTTACCTACAACAGAATTCTGACCCGATTAAGTAACATTTTTAATTTATATACTTTCAGCACCATCAAATTTGTATATAAATTTTTCTAAATAAATAATTTTACTTCATCATAAAATGCGCATCTAAATGTTTCTGAATATTATTAATATAAGAGCAAAATTAAATATTAAGTTTTTGTTTAATAATGAGAAATTATTTTGTTTTGACTATTTCCCAACCTCACTAAAATTTGTCAACTTTCTTAAATTTTTACAGACATAAGAATCAAATTATTATGGTCAAAAACTTATTTTGAAAAATAAAAATATAAAATTCCGAAACTTTTGAATAATTTTCAAGTATTTAGGTTTTCTTTTAAAAGATAATTTTAGGGTTTGAACATATCAAAATGTATTGAGAAAAAATATGGAAAAGCTTGAGAAAATTGTTTTAAATTTTTATGATTAAAGAAATCTTAGGTAACTGAATCTTGTAGGGTGTCAAGAGGAAGAAAAAGATGTGCTTCAGAATAATAGAACAATTTCAAATCACTTTTAAAAATAAATTTTAAAAGAAAATATAACAGGTTACAAAATATTTTAAATTATTGAAATGATGTTTTACTGTTTCAAATTAACTTTAACGGAATATTTAAAAAGACTTCAACACAGTTCAAAAGATTTATAAAATTATTAAAGAAAATTCAGAGAAATTTAAGACAATTTTTTTCAATTTTGCAGAATTAAACAAAATCATGAAAATATTTAATAATCCAATGAATATACCAGTTTTCTGAAATTTCTTGGGAAAATTTGAATAGATTTTTTTCAAATTTTCAAGAATTTGTAAAATTTTAAGAAAAATTTGAGTCAGTCAAAAATAATTTCAGAAATTTAAGGATTTTGAATCGAAAAATTTGAAAACAAACTATTTTTTAGTGAAGTGGTTCAAAGTTAAACCAAGTAGATGAAATTTCAACGAAAGGAGATGAATTTTGATTTTGTATAAGAAACATTTTAATTTAACCAAAAAATACGAATTTGGTTTTCTAGATCGTTTTTGCTTCAAAATTCCACCGTTTGTTTGAAAATTAGTGTATTTTGTCAAAAAATGGTGTTTTATGGTATAAAATGCACCCGTTTGATTTTAAATGTATCAAGTTTTATTGATAATTTAACGATTTAGTAGAAAATACAATTATTCGGCTGAAAACTAATTTTTATTTTAAAAATTTGTATTTCTGATTTAAATTGAACTTTTTGGTTGAAAATTCAACCATTTTTCTAAAAATTTAACTTTTTCGTAGAAAATTGGTTAAAATTTATGTTTGTTACTGAAAATTAAACTTTTCTAGTCGAAAATTTTTTTATTATAAATTCGTCTTTTTGGTCGACATATTCGTAGATGAAAATCCATCTGTTTTGTTGCAACATTATCTTCTTCTTGACTTTGAATGATTTTTTTCACTAATAATGTAACTATTCCATTTTTGGTTGAAAATTGACATTTTTTCTTGAATATTAATCTTTGGGTTAAAAAAGCACCTGTTTATTTGACATTTATCTAGTTTGTTGGATAATTTTTATATTTGGTAGAAAATAAAATTATTCGGTTGAAAATAAATTTTTTTGTACAAATTCATATTTCTGGTTTAAATTGATCTTTTTCGTTAAAAATTAAACCATTTTGATAAAAATTTAACTTTTTGGTAGAAAGTTGAACTAGTTTATTAAAAATTCATATTTTATAAGATTTACCACAACTTTGACTTACAATTTGACTTTTTTGTTGAAAATACGGTTTTCTTTTGGTTCAAACTCAATTGCTTTATTTGAAAATTGCACTTTACAGTTTTGGTTAAAAATGTATTCTTTATAAGTTGAAAATTCAACTATTTGGTAAAAAATCATATATTTTGTTTAAAATTAATATTCTTGTTTAAATTTTACTTTTTGGTTGAACTTAATATATTATTATGAAATAATAACAATTTTACAGAAAATTAACTTTTCTGTCGAAAAATTAAATTTTTGAGTTAAAAGATTCAACCCCTTTGGTTTAAATTTAAATTTTTATTTAAAAATTAAACTGCTATACTTAAAATTTAACTATACGTTAGAATATTAACTTTTTTGTTAAAGCTTATATTTTTGGATTGGAAATTCACTCTTTTGGTTATAAATTTAACTGTTTGGTTAGAAAGACATGTTTCTTAGTTCAAAATTAAACTACTTGGTTGAAAATAAAACCAGTTTGTTAAAAATGTATATTTTTTGAAGATCTACCGATTTAGTTTAAAAAATAAATTCTTTTTGAAAAATTTGTTTTTCTTTTTATTAAAAAATAGTAAATTTCGCTGATTTATATTTTTGTTTAAAAGTAGACTTTTTGGTTAAAAACTAAACTATTTTAATAAAAATAAAACTTTCTAGTAGAAAATTAATGTTTTGTTTGAAAAATAATTTTTTCGGGCGAAAAATACGACCGTTTTGTAAATAATTCGACATTATTAAAAAATCATGTGTTTCGATGCAAATTCCTGTTTCTTGTTAGGACCTACACAATTTTCCTGGAAAATTCTTGCTTCGGTTAAAAATTTAACTATTTAGTTGAAATTAATATTTGTGTAAACTTCACGTCTTTAGTTGACAATTGGACTTTTTGATTAGAAAATTAATCTTCTTCATTGACAATTTATATTTTTCGTTTAAATTTAACTTTTTTGTTAAAAACATTTCCTGTTTGAAAATACAGGAATTTTGAAGATAATTTGTAATTTTGGCTTTAAAATTCAAAAATCCTGTTGAAAATTGATTACATTCAATAAGCTATTTACATTAATCTTATTTGAAAGAATTTATTCCTTAATTATCCACTTTTTTGCATAAAAAATCATCCTATTTCCTATATTTTGACAAAATTTTTAGCGGTGTTACATTTCGGGGGGCCCGGGGGGAGGGGGAGGGGGTGCAAACTTAAAATTTTTAACGACGGTGTCGGAGGGTAACAATAGCCTTAAATTGGTTACGTAATTTACGGCCAGTAAATTTTTTTCATGTTTCATAGTAAGTATAAATCTAGACTGATTTCATGGGTGTTAAAATTATACCAAATTGAGACACCCAACTCTGTTCCGTCAACTTTATGACCAGCATGAGAAATTATATTGTAGAGCCAGACGGAAGTTTATTACTGTGTCCTTATTCATCGCCTTTTGAAAATAACTGCCGAGATAGAATGATTCGTCCGTAAAAGCTTTTGCAGTGGCATTCTGCTACATATATATCACAACTTATGACATTCTTCCTTGGCACAAATCTCAAATTTACATGCCTTGCACAATAACTTCCAAATGTATACCATTTCCTCTGAATCTGATGCAAAAAAGAGTCAAAATGGACCAGAATATATTAATACCTCATTTATAAAATTTAATTTTCAATCAAAAGTATGGATCTTAATATGCAGTTATTAGTGAGCTTGCCTATTTTTATGTGATCATGACATGTGATGACTCTGTGAAGCTCTTCACCTGGGGTGATTACTGGTGAGATTGATCAGCGAACTGGTTCGGATCAGTGTTGCGAAAGGACCATGTTGCTTAAACAAGCAATGAGGAAATATCAGATTAATATAAAATATCTATTCCCCCCCCCCCTCCCCCAACTTCTTATAGTGCCTCGTACACTGCTTATGAACTCCTTAATTCCCGACAGTTTATTTTCACAGGACAATTTATTTTTAACACGAACAGTGAAGTTTTCGATAAAAAAGTTCATTTTCAGCCAAGAGGGATGAATTTTCAAACAAACAAGAACGTTGACTTTTCTATTATGTAAAATAAATTTACAAACCAAAAGGACGAATTTTCAACAAAAAAATTTTTCATAAAACAGTTGAATTTCTGACAAAATAATAAAACTTTTAAAAAACATGTTTGAATTTTTTACCAAATAGATCAATTTTTTACCAACAAAGATGAATTTAAAACTAAAAAGATTAATTTTCAACTAAAATATAAGTTTAAAGAAATGAATTTTCCATTAATTAAGATTGAATTTAAAATAATTTAATTTTCAATTAATCATTATGAATAATTTTCTTTCAAAAAGGTGAATTTTAAACCAAGTAGCTCGGTTTTAACCTGAATTTTCAAATGCTTAAGAAAAAATTTGACTTTTAGAATGAAAAAGAAGAACTTTCAGCGAGAAAGTTAATTTTAAACCGAGAAAGATGAATTTTCCATCAAAAATATGATTTTCTAGTGAGGAAAAGGATTTTTTACTTCAGAAAAAGAATTGATTTTTAACCAAAAAGAAAACAAAGAAATCTTCAACAAAACAGACCAAATTTTAAATAAATAGTTTCATTTTCAACCAAAAAGTTTAATTTTTCACGAAAGTTGTTGGACCTTCAAAGGAAAATATAAATTTTGAACTAAAAAGTTGATTTTGATCCAAATTGGTTGATCTTCTACAAAATTGTTTGTGATTTTTAGCAAAAAAGATGAATTTTCCACAGAACCGGTACATTATTAACCCAAACGGTGAATTTTTAACCAAACATGTGCATTTTCAACAAAAGAGATAATTTTACTTGCAGACAGATGAATTTTCAATAAATTAGTTAAGCTTTAACAAAAATTTAAGTATTTTATAAGAAAATTCACTGTTAAAACGTAAAAGAAGAATTTTCAACGTAAAACTTAATTTTTAATCAAAAAAGATGATTACATAATTAAATAGTAAAATTTTGATATAAACAAAATTTAAATTTTCACCAAACATCGAGTTTAAAATTTTTAAGTTTAAAGAGAGTACTTAAAAAAAAAGAATTTTCAAACAGTTCATTTAAGCTGAAAAAAAGATTTTATAACATAAAAATTTGATAGTCAGCTATGATGATGAACTAAAAAAAGTTCAATTTGCTATTGCGGAAAAGGGTTTTTTCTACCAAACCTGGAATTTGAGATGAAAAAAAATGGTCACAAAAATAAAATGAATTGCTAACAAAATACTTAAAGTTTACACAAAAAATGTCAGTTTAGACCAGAGAAGTGAATTTTTTGCCAAAGTAGTTGAATTTCATACCAAAAATGTAAATTTATTCCAGAAAGTTAGCTTTGAACCATATAGTTTAATTTTCTACAAATTTTTTTTAGTGCAAACCGAAAAGACTAATTCAGAAGAAAGTTGGATTTTTATTTCGAGTTTAATTTATGACAAGCAAATTCATTTTCAGCAAAAAGAGTTGCATTTCAAACCAAAAGTAAGGATTTTTTTCAAAACTATTTTCAAAAAACAGTTTAATTTTCGAAAAAAGAATTGAACTTCCAACAAAATAGTTTAATTTTTCAACAAAGATGACTTTCCAAATAAGAAGAATAATTTTTAGCCAAATAGATGAATTTTCAATTAATTTAGAGTTAATTTATATTTATTTAATTTTTAAATAATCATTAAGATTATATGTCTCGCAGAAAGACGTGTTGCCATCAAAGTAGTTTACTTTTCATTTTAAAAATTCTAACTTTTTAGAAAAAAGTTGAATTATAAAATGAAAAAGATGAATTTTCAACAAGAAAGATAAATTTGCAACAGAAGAGTTGAAACTTCCAATAAAAAAAGTAAGATTTTTTATCAAATTAGTTGAATCATCAATTAAAATGATAAATTTTCCACACAAAAAGAAATTTTTCTACTTAGACAAAGGATTATTTCCCTAAATAATTGAATTTTCAACTTATAAAGAAAATTTTTTCAACCAAACTTGAAACAGTCACAATTTCAGATAAAAAATTAGTTTCTAACTAACAAAAAATAAATTTTCCACAACATGTTAAAATTTCAAATAAATACTTTAATTTCCTATTGAATAGTTTTGTTTTTTACAAATGTAGTTGAATTTTCAACTCAATAAGACGAATTTTCAACAAAGCAATTGAATATTCAAGAAAGATTCAAGTTTTTAACAAAATAGTTTAATTTGCTTCCAAATAGCTGCATTTTTAATCTTCAAGAGTGACTTCTTATTCAAGAAGATTAATTTTTTAAAGAAATACATGAGTTTTCAACCAAAAGATAAATTTTTAAGCAAAAATTAAATTGTTACATATTAAGTTTCCAAAATAATTTTTAATGAAAAAAACGAATTTTTAACCAGTTAAATTTAAGTAAATAAGACGATTTTTTAACAAAATAGTTGGATCCGTAACCAAAACGATCAATTTTTAACAAAAAAAGATTCATTTTCTATCGAATCAACCAATTTTTCTATCAAACAATTTAATTTGCAACTTATGCAAGAATAATTTTCAACAAACTCTGAAATGGCTAAAATTTAAGATAAAAATTGTATTTTTACTAACAAAAAGAACTTCTAACAAAATATTTAAACTTTAAAATAAAAAGTTAATTTTCAAACCAGCAGTTGTACTTTCAACCAAATAGTTAAATTTAAAAAATTAATTTCAAATAAAAAAATACGAATTTTGAACAATGTAGCCTAATTCGCGACTAAAGAGATTAATTTTTAATTTTTAAATTAATTGTTAGGCAGAGAAAAGCAAAAATTGTAACAGAACAGTTAAATTAAATTTAAAAAATTTAATTAAATTAAAGAAATGAAATTGTAACTAAAATAACTAAACTTCAACCAAAAACATAATTTTCAACTAAGCAATTGCATTATAACTAGAACAGGCTAATTAAAAAAAATATATAAATTTTCAAATAAAAAAGACAATTTTTTAAGAAAATATGAAATAATAGTTACATTTTCAATGATGAAAATTAATTTTTAACTAAAATCACGAATTTTTAGCCAAATAGTTCCATTTTCAACCAAAGTGTTGAACATTTTAATAAAATGGCGAATCTTCAACAATAACTTACTAAATAAGATAAATTTTCCACAAAATAGTTAGGTTTCCAACTAATAAATTTCAAACAAAAATTAAATGGTCGACTTTTCAACTGAAAAAAATCATTTTTGTCAACCCCGAATATTTAAATTCTCTTATTAGGTTCTATTAAATGATTTCAATTAATTTTATTTGTAATTTAATTTGAATTAATTTTAAATAAAAAATGTCTAAGAATTTATTTTCACGTGCGAAAAAATGGATGCAGTCGTAAATTGGTTAATTCTTCATATTTTATTATCAAAAATTTATAGAAGCAATATCTATTTCACCATAAATTATAAAAAATTTTCTTGTCTGAGGATAATTTTCAAAGGAGTTTGATTATTGTGATTTTAGAGTTTAAATATTTCGTCCCTGAAATATTATATGCTTCTGCTTGGTGTAATAATTTGCTTACTTACTTTTTATGTGAAATTATACCATAAATATTCATTATTAGAATAAATGAGATCGCGAACTCCTTGAAAATCAAATAAAATGCTTCTAAATTTTATAGAATCATTTAAAATATCCGTAACCCTTATAAGGCCCACAAAATCGTTCCATAACTTCCGAAATTCTACAAAATGTTTTTTTTAATACGGAAAAATCATTTAGAGCGATTCCATTCAAAATTATTGAAAATTCTTTGGGATGAGGAAAAATCTCTTATAACATTTCAAGGCCCTTAGAATTCTATAAAATCATTTAAATTTATTGAAAATTCAATAGAATCTTTGAAAATACCTTAAAATAATTATAATACTTTGCAAAATGCCTATAATTCTTTTAATAGATTAAAAATTTCTTGGAATGTTTAAAAATATCCTAAAATATTTCAAACCCTTTGAAATCCTTCTAATTTTTTGAAAACTATTCAAAATTACTTTGATTTAAAATTTAAATTAAATTAAATTAAATTGATTTTATTATTTCAAAATATCATTAAATAATGAGAAACTTTTCTGACTCAATCTTTGAAAATACCATAAAATATTCGTATTTCTTCATAATTCTTTAACATGTAGTGAAATCTTTCGAAAATTTCTTTAAATATTTTAAAATACCCTAAAATATTTCCAATTCTTTAAAATCCTTCTAATTTTTTTATCTATTGAATACGTCATGCAGTCTTTGAAAATACCTTAACATATTTTTAATCCTTCAAAACTCTTTAAATATATTGAAATCTTTTAAGAATTCCTTTGAATCTTTCAAGATACCCTGACATAGTTTTAATTCTTGAAAATCCTATAAAATTCTTTAAAATTATTCGAATCTGTTTAAAATTTCTTGAAATTTTTGAAAATACCCTGAAATATTTGTAATCCTTTAAAACTCTTTCAACTTATTCAAATCTGTTAAAAATTCTTTGAAATGTTTGAAAATACCCTAAAATATTTTCAACCCTTAAATTGAAAACCTCTAAATCACTTTTAATTTATTAAATTTATTTTTTAAATCCTGAGAAGTCTTTTAATTCTTATAAATAAATGCTAAACAATTTATAAAAATATTATAAAACCCATCAAATTACATCAAATCTGATGAGAATCCTTGCAATCCCTTAAAATATTTGAACTCCTATGAAATCTTGAGATCCTGGAAAAATTCATTAAAATACTTGATTGAGAACCTTTAAAATCGCTTAAAATTAATAAAATTATCAAATTTTTTAAAGAGAATAATTTTAATTATTTTAATTAATTAATTAATTTTAATTTTAAAGAAAAATTTGAAAATATTAAAATTTTTTTTAGATCTCATTCAATTTTTTCAAATTTCCTGAAACCTTTTGAATCCTATATTCTTTTGAAATAATATGATGTTTGGAAAATTCTTTGCAATTCCATTATCTATTAAATTATACTATTATAACAATAATAATAATGAAATTTTAATTTTTATATTGAAGCGTCGAGAAGAATATATTTTTATTTTTATTTTTAAAATGTCGTATACTGTTTATACGAAAAAATTGCAGTTAACTAGAAAAACAATTATAAAATAACAGGAGACATTCTGGAAGTCTCATTATTCTGAGGTTTAAGAAGTTTTATTCTTAGCTGAATTTTTCAGGTCACTTTTTTCTTCTAAGAGTCTTTAGAATAATAAAGTCTACTTTGAGACACTTTTTCTTATATTCTCAACGAGCTTTTTTTAATTTAAAAATTCAGTGTTAGAAACATTTTACTGAAGTTTGATGCACTAGATTCTTTCCCTCTAGAGCGTTCAATTAATTGCACACTTTAATTTAAAATTAAAATTAATAATTAGTTTCCGTTTTAAAAATTATCCAACACAGCCTTCTTTTCAAATTTATATTTGAATCCTTGGAAGTCCTTTTATTTTTGCAGCCACTGAAAAATCCTGAACAGAAAATTTCCCGAATTATAAAATTCCGAAATAATAAATTTCTGGAATTGGAAAATTTCTGAATAATAAAATTTTCGATTAATAAAATTACCGAATTATGAAATATGAGCATAATAAAATCTCAGAATTGAAAAATTTGCGAAAAATAAAATTGCAATTTTTTACATTTTTCTATAAATATTTACTCATTAAAAATACAATAGACGAATATTTTTGTAAAAAATTGATTTTTTCATGTTTAAAGTTTCTAAAATTATTATTCCAATTTGAGATAACAATAATTGAAAAAAAAATTATTATCCTAAAATTTATATTTTTCAATAATTATTATTTTTTTCAAACAATAATTTTTGAAGCTTCCAACATTTAAAATAATTTATTTTATCAAAATGTTTGGTTATTGTATATTTAATGAATAAATAGCATTGACAAAACATTGTAATTATTTAAATTCAGGAATTTTCAAATTAGAGAATTTTATTATCAGGCAGTTTTATTATTCTGAAATTTTATTACTACTTAAGAATTTTCCAATTCTGAAATTTTCTTTTTCTAGAATTTTATAATTCGGTAATTTTTTATATGGAAAATTTTATTCTTTAAAAATTTGATTAATCGGAAATTTTCCGATCCAGGAATAATATTCAAAAATTTTATTATTCAAGAATCTTATTGTTTAAGAATTCGATCATTTTATTATTCGGAAATATTATTATTCGAGAATTTTATTATTCAGAAATTTTTTTAATAGGGAATTTGTTTAATCAGAAATTTAATTAATCGGGAATTTTGAAATTCAGGAATTTTATAGTTTTGGAAATTTTATTTTTTGGGGTTTTTAAGTCTTCTCTTATTTTTTAAGCTGTGCCTCGTCGTGCCGAAAAATTGGGAAAGTTAGAAAGCCACTTGGTTTTTTTAATCTATGAAAAATCCCTTCAAATATTTGAAAACATTTAAAAATGTATTAAATACTTTGGCATCTTTTCAATTTATTAAAATATATTGAAAAATCTTCTAAAACTTTTGAAATACCTTAAAATCCTTAAAATCCTTGAAATGCCTCAAATGTTTTTATATTTATTGAAAATTCCTTGAAACATTTTAGAATGGATATTATAGTTAAATATTCTTAATATAGAATTCGATTTATTTCTTAATTTCTAATTTCAAAGTAAAATTCCTTACAAAAAAATTCGAAATTTTAAACTATTTATTAATTTAATTTAAAAAAATCATTTTTATCAGATCTTTTTACTTAAAAGATGAATTATTAAAGTAGTTTATTTCATATTATTGGCATAATATTATTTATTTTTTTCTCTGCATTTGTTTGAAATTCCTGATGATAATTTTATGAAAACTTAGATCATTATTATGTGCTTTATCTCGTAAAATTAGAGCCAATAAGCCATAATTTATTGTTACATGATACGCTCAATTTAACTAATCTCAATATTAGTTTCGTATAACATTAAACGAGGCCATAATCCTGATTTAAATAATTCACATTTGAATTTGCGTATGAGGGAGCACGCAAAATACAAATTTTGGAAAATAAAATATCCTAATTCTTTTCCTTTTTACATGAAAAGAAACATTTATAAAGAAAGTGGAAAATATAAACCTCTAATTTCGAAGCGTAAAAACCCCTTTTGTTAATTTTTATTACGTAGATTGAGTTTGTTTACTAAAATTGAAAAAGGTCCATTGAAAAAAATTGTGTTATTAAATATTCTTTAAACTCTCGTGAAAAATATTTTGCAAACAATGACGAAAATTTGCAACAATATTTAAAGGAAGAGACAAATGAATTATTTTGTTTATTATTGGAACTAATTTTTTTGCGTTTTTGTAATTTTTTATATTGTTGTACACCATTTTATTTTATTTTTATTTTAATATTTGTCAGGAATGTGTACCAAAATTTAACATTTTTTAACCCAATTATGTTTTCTTTCAACCTAGAATGATAAAACTTTTAAATACTGTAAGTAGATAAATTTACTTTGAAAAAAAAGCTTTTACGTTTAAACCTAGTTATATTTGGTTGACATTTTATATTGAAAAGCCCACCAGCCTATAGCTACAATAAAATAGAATAAAGCCCAGAAAAAGTATATTTTTCTTGATATACTTCAAAATTATTGATTGTACAGAACATTTTTTCACAATTTTGCAAAATCAGTCGGAACTTTTTATTTTATATGAGAGCAAAATTCCAAAAAATAAAATTCATGAAGTGGAAAATTCCCGAATAATAAAATTCCTGAAATTATAAGACTTTCGAAATATTAAAATCTCGAATTAGAACGTTTCCCAATTATAAAATTCCTGAACAACTAGAATATTACCGAAATGGAAAATTCACAAAAAAAATTCTTGACAGAAAATTGACAAATTATAAAATATCTGAACTAAACATTTTTTGAATTTAAACAATTTGAAAAAAATATATTTCTGACTTAAAATTTGTGCTTTGAAATGTTAATAGTATTTTTTGTAATTAAAGAAAATTTCTCCAAAATTCAATTGTAAATTAAAAAATAATTTTTAAAGAAAAATCGAGATAAATCCTGCAAAAATTGTTTGGAAAATGTTATAAGGTTCGGAGAAAATGTAGAGAAAACTTGCTTTTTTCAAGGCGCACTTCTTTTCAAATGGATTTTTTATACAATTCCTATGCAATTAATGCTGTTCTGAATTTAAGCAGTAATTTTTTTAAATTTTAAATATTGGAAAAATATTATTTTTTATAAAATCATGTGATTTTTTTATTTTTTGGAATTTTCCAGTCGTCCCTATTTGAAAGCATTTTGTATTTTCGTCTGTATATTATTGTATATTCTTATATTTGATTGAATTCTAAATATTTAACAAAAAAGTATACAGAAGCGTAATAGAAAAGTACAAAAAGTACAAAATTCCTCAAAAAAGTAGATAAAAATTCTAATAATGAAATTTTTTCTATTCACTTACATTATTCTGTAAAAAATAGATACATACATTTAAGTACAAAAATGTACAAGATTCGTCTGAATAATAGACAAATGTTATGGTTTTCTCTAGAAATGTTTACAGTTTTTACTTTTTTGTTTACATTTTAATACTCAAAATTCACAGAAAGTTTTTAATTTTTATTTCAAAAAAGAAGCTTCGAGAAATTTTTAAAAAGTAACGAATTAGGGCTTTGTTTAAAAATAATTAATAAGGATAAAAAATTATTGTTTTTCTTCTGAAGTCAAATAATATATTCAGGTTTAAAATAATAGTAACAAAAATGTCTGCTTTTTATTAATAAATAATATCAATTTTTGATTAATAATATACTTATATTAAGTCGTCCAAAAAGGCCTTTTTTAAATTTCCTCTAAATTTTGGCAGAATTCAGAAAAATAAACAAGCCCATTTTTTGAAAAATTGCACTATTTTACTTTGGAATAAATTTATTATTTCATTTTTTGTAAAAAATTGCTTATTTTATTTTAATTGTCGCTTTTACTAGATAATTTTACTTTAACCTTAAGAAGTTCCTAAATATATATTTTTTAATTTTATTAAAAAAATGTGGGTAAGGCATTTCATTTAAAAAAAAAAACAATGAATTTATTTCAAAGTGAAATAAACAAACGAAATTAGTAGTTAAAATTAATTCAATTTTCTTTGTAAAAATGAGCTTGATAGACTTTTAAGTAATTCTTCTTAATTCTGCCCAACTTTTTGACACCAAAAGAAACAATTCTTATAAAAGGCATTTCAGAAAAAATGGAGCAATTGAATTAATCGTTTACTATTCAGAATCTAATAAAGGATTGTCATTAATTTGGGATTCTGAAGTTTGGATAACTCCATTGAGTGCAGTTCTCGTTTAAGTAGATAAAGAAAATTCGCGCAGACGTGGTCTGACCGCACCTAGCCTTTATCACTGAAGAGTGCAACTTTCTTTCAACTGCATTGGAAACTATTTTTATTCTGTTTTTCTGCCTGATCTTGATTGCCTTTATCTAGTGAATTTCTCTTATTTACTTCACTTTGTGCCTTCGATTCAATTCCAACTCTCATACGACTTGATTGAGAAACGCGAATGCTTTCTGACTCTGACTCTGACACAATTCGTCTCAATCAGTCTGATAAAAATGAAGCCAGCCTTCCTATCAAAATCGAAATAAATGTCACGAAACTGGATAAAGGATCTTTTCTGCGCCATTAATATTAAACTTAAAAAACATTGATTTAAATAAAGTAACAGTTAAAAATAAATCATAGTTTTCAATTGATAGTCTATCAAATTCTTTGGCATCTATTTTATTTGAAATTGTACAATAGAATAAAATTATTAATTGGCAACTAATATTATTTAAATAAACATATTTGGTATTAAACTTATTTCGTTTCGTTAGTTTTCTTTTTTCTTCAATAAATTTGCATTCTGTATATTGTATAATGAAGTAATAATTAAAAATTTCACAGGTTCCCTAAATTTCCCGAAATCTCTAAATTCTTTGAAATTTCTAAAATGCTGAAATATTCTGAAACTCCTGAATTATTTTAATTTTGTGGATACCTGGGTTTCTTTGATTTTCCGAAAAAAATTTAATTTGCTAAATTTTTTAATCGCCTAAATGCTTTAAAATCTCTGAAATTCGTCGAATTATTTAAACTCTTACAATTCCATTACTTTCATCAATTCATAAAATTCCTTTAATAAGCCGAAATCCCTGAAATTTACTGAATTCCCTGAATTCCTGAAATTTCATGAATTTCGCAAATTCTATCAATTCCTTAAATTCTCTAAAGGTTCTAAAATTCTCTCAATTTCGTTAAAGCCTTGATTTTTTTTTAATTCTTCTAGATTCCTTCAATTTCTTTAATATCCTGGATTTCTTGAATTCTTTTGAAAGTCTGAGAATTCTTTTTTTCAGAAATCCTCGAATATTCTACATTCCTAAAATTCTCTGATTTCCCTAGATTCCTTAAAAATTCAAAACTCGCTAAATTTCCCGCATTCTTTGATCTTTTTCAATACCTTTAATTTAAATGTTTTCATCACTAATTATTTAAAAATGAAAATTAAGCAAATTTACAACTTAAAAATGGACGTTTTTAAAACTTTGAACGCTTAAAATTAAATATTTTTTAATTTGGATTCCTAAAAAATGTTACAATATTAAAAGCATAGCCTTTAGAATTTGAAACTCACTGTTCACTGCTTAGAATGTTCTAATTCTTAAAATTATTTAAATTCTGTGAATCCCTTCATTTATCTTAATGATGTGAATTGCTCAAACATTTTGAAATACATAAATATTGCGAATTCTTTAGATTTTCTAAATTTTCAGAATTTCCTGAATTCAGGATATTTAAGGATTTGAGAAAATTCCTTAAATTCTCTAAATTTGCTGAATCCTTTGAATACTCGTTATTTTTGTAATCCCTTAGTTCATTGAGTTCACATAAATTCCTTGAATATTCTTCATTAAAATAATTTATTCAATTCTGTCAAATTCCTGAATTACATAAATTTTTATGATTTCTTCTGAACTTTTTTTTAAAAAGAAATCCCCCCGTTTTTACCTTAAGGCAAATGCGTAAATCACACAATTATCTCCCCTTAAACTCACTTAAAATAATTAAAGAAAAAAACAAAATTCCACCTGTAAACTTAAAAAAAAATTAAAATACACATAACAATACCAAATATAATTTCAATAACAATCTCAAAAATAAAAAATATCCCTGTTGCAATTAAAAAATAAATTGAAAACAAAAATTTCCTTTCGTTTAATTATATTAAAATGTTAGTGATAATTAATTTTTCTTTTGCGATTCACAAAAACAAACTGAAAATACAAAATTCTTTTTTTTTTCTTCACAAGAAAAATGTTGAAATAAAAAAATCTGTCTTTTCAACTTAATTAAAATATTCATCAGAATGTTTTGAATACAAATAACTACCTTCTTAAATGTAGGAAACAAATTTCCTCTTTAAATCCGGAAAAAAATTACAAATTAAATTTGAAAGAATTTCAAATAAAACTTACTAAAAATACAAAACTATAAAAATCGATTAAAAATCTTTGAAATCCTTGATTCGGATAGAATCCTAGATATCCTAGAATCCTTTGAAATCTAATAGAAATTCCTTGGAATCTTTTATAAAGCGCTAAAATTTTCGAAATCCTGTGGAATTCCTGTGATTTATTAAAGTCTATTGAAAATTCCAAGCACTCTTCAAAATTAGCGTAGAGTGTTGCAAATACCCTTAATTTACTCAAATCCTAGTATTTTTATAATCGCATAAAATACCTTTATATTATTGAACTCCGTTGAAAAATGTTTAGGATTCTTTAAAATACCCTGAAATACTTTTAAATATTTTAAAAATTCCTTAGAATCTTTAAAATAAATCTAAAATATTTGACCTCCTGTGAAATACCTTTAATTAAAAAAAAAAATTTAATTTCTTGGAATCGTTCAAAACAACCTCAAATATTTCAAATCGTTTAAAATACATTTGAAATTATTATAATCTATTCAAAAGATATTTGAAATCCTTTAAAATATATTAATAATTCCTTATAATCTTTCAGAGAAATTTGAAATCTTTAAAATCTTGTGAAATCCGTTTATTTTATTTAAATGTTCTAAAATTTCTTTTAATTTTTAAAAATACCCTCAAACATTTCAACTTTTTTCAGCATTTACAAATATGTAAAACCTTTGAAATACTGTGAAATCTCTTTAGTATGTTAAAAAGAATTTTTTAACTACTTGGAATCTTTGTAAATACCCTGAGATATTTAAAATCGTTAAAAATGCCTTTAAACTATTGGAATCTATTAAAAATCTTGGAAATTCTTTGAAATTCCATAAAATCCCTTTACAATCTATTGAAAATTCCATGGAATCTTCTAAACTACTCTAAAATCTTTAAAATTCTTTCATTTTTTTGAAATTTATTGAAAATATGAAACTTAGAATCTTCAAAAATACCCTAAGGTCTTTAAAATAATTTAAAATAGCTTCAAATAATTGAAATCGATTTAAAATTCCTTATAGTATTTTTAAATATCCTGAAAACTTTAAAGTCCTTTAGAATCCCTAAATTTATATAAATATATTGAAAATTCCTAGGAACCTTTTAAAATGCCCTGAAATATTTTTAATTCTTTGAAATATTTTAACGCACCTGCAAATGAATTGGAATTTCTAAAGTCACCCTCATATATTTAAAGTCCTCTGAAATACCTTTGAATTGTTGAAATCTATTAAAAAGTCGGAATTGGATTAAACATTCTAAAATCCTTTTAAATCCCTGCAGTTTATTTAAATATATTGAAAAATCCTTGCAAAATTTTATAGAAAGCTAAAATCTTGGATATCCTTTTAAATCCCTTAAATTCATTTAAATATACTTAAAATCTTTTAAAATCTTGGAAATACTTTGAATTTCTTTCAGTTTACTATAATCTTTTGAAAATTACGCAAAATCTTTAAAAATACCCTAAAATATTCTTGATCATTTGAAATTTCTACAATGTATTGTTGTCTATTACAAATTTCTTAGAATCTTTTAGAAAACCCTACAATCTTTAAAATCCATTGAATTTCCTTTATTTTATTATATTGAAAATTCTTAGAAATAGTTTAAAAGAACCTCGAATATTTCAAATCCTTCGAAATCTTCAGTAATCCCTTGGCATTTTTTAAAACTCCGGTAAATTCTTTAGACTTTTCGAAAATACCCTTAAATCTTTAAAAATATTTGAAATATCTTCAAGTTATTGAAATCAACCGAAAATCCTGAGAAATACCTTAAAAATTCGTAAGGCTCCTGAAAATTATTTTGAATTTTTTTGAATACCCTAAAATCATTTATAATACCTTCAAGTTATTGATATATATTAAAAATTCCTTGACCTTTTTTTTATATCCTCAAATATTTCAAATCCTTTGTAATCTTCAGAAATCCCTTGACATCTTTCAAAGCTCCTTCTTCCATGGACGTTAAAAAAAGCCAAAAATCTTTAAAATCGTTTAAAATTCCTTCACACGATTTAAATCTATTTAAAAATCCGAAATTTAAAAAAATTCTTTAAACTAAATAATTTTGAATTCAAATTTGGGCTCAGATAAGATCGACCAATCATATTTCAGAAATATACATATTATTATTATCAGAAATATTATATAAATAAATACATTGTCCTGATTTTTAACAATAGATTATTTCCAGCAAGTTTGAAAGAATTATTAAATATGAACAATCAATAATACTGGATAAAATGGTCGAGGTGGATGAAAGACTGAAGTTATTTATGACCAGTTATAATGGGAAGAATTCGATGCTGCTAGTATCGATAATATATTATACATACGAGCAAAGTATCAGATCACTCTTCAACCGAAAATTGATCTATAAGAACCAGGAAACTTGAATCAACTGAAAAGAACAAGCAATATTTTTTTATTTTTTCGTTTTCATACTTTTATTTATACAAAGTATCATATTTATTACACACTCAGAAAAGTTTCTTAATCGAATAAAAACTTTTCTCTTAAATTAAGGGTCAACAAGGAATTCGAAAATCCATTTGTAACTAGATAGGCAAAGCCCCTAATAAGAAAATATGTGTGTGGTGGATATTTATTTCTTCACACATTAGTTACGGTCAGTCTCCTTGACTCGACTTTTACTCTTCTCTGGGGAAACTTTTTTTGTGACGTATTGTACAAAAATACAAAAATATTGATGAAAGTTTCCTTGCTAATTCCAGACAAATATTTTCGCTCACAGGTCGAATTTATGAAGCGAATTTTCCACAGAAATAAAATTAAAAGTTTATACGGATGAAGATCAAAATTTTGATAATCTTTTGATGATTTTGGCTAAATCATTTCAAAAATATTTGAAACATAATGATTAATCATAATAAATGATAAATAAGATAAGTATGAAAATGAATTCGAGTTTTTGTGTCTAAATGATATCTGACAAACTTTTAAAAATTGAATCAAGGCTATCATTTTTATTGGTGACAATTAAGGATTTTCTAATTGCAAATTAATAAAAATAAATAAATTTTAATGTTACGTGTTTGAAATTGAATAATTTTTTATTTTAAACTTTCGTAATTGAACTATTTCAAAATAAACAATCAAATCTTCATAATTTTGTATTTTAAACCTAAATACTGAAGAGTCTTTAATTGCGAATCCTAATAATTAGAGAAATTTCATTTGAAAATCTCAAAAATGAAACTAAATATTTTTAAAAATGTTTCAAATTAAATCATTTTGATTTATAATCTTTCAAAAGTAATAAACCTGCAATTGTAAATTTTACAAAATGGCAGAACTCAAAATAGCCAACCGTTAAGACTCAAGAGTTTTCAATAGCAATTTTTCAAAAGTATAGTATTAAACAAACGTTAAAAATGACATAATTTAAATATAATGATTTAAAATTAATAAATATTAAATTAAAAATATGTTCAAATTGAAGAAATTTAATTTAAAAAACGTTTGTATTTTGTAATGTTGTAATGTTGTCAAAGGAAGACCTTAATGAAGGCTAATTTTCTTTAGGGGGTTTGTGTCATCAGATATGTGCATTTTTTATAAATAAAGGAAAAGGTCGCCGGCTAGAACTTGTTGAAAAATTTAATAATGTTCTGTTTGCGGTACCAGGTTAATAATTGAAAAAGCCTGTTTCAACCGAGATGGCAAACGTAATTCTATAAACCAACTGCAACTACCAAAGCGCAAGTCTAATTTCTGTAGAGCTTTGGGTACCAGAGGAATTCCAGACAGTAAAGCTAATGGCGGATTCAGATTCACGTTCCATGCATAAAATTGCCAATCCCCGAAATCCAGAAAAATTATAATACGAAAAAAACATAGGAAATTCAGTATAGATCAGAAATTAACTCTTTACCATTTTTTCGCCAATTTTTAAAACAGTTTATTGCTTTTTTCAGAATCGATTTGCAATATCTCCTTTTTTCAACTTTGATTTTATCCTTACTTTCTTTAACTATTTTTTTTTCTTTTTTTCTTTTCGTGGAGCTGCACAGATTTTATCACGCATCACCACACATTCTTCCTACAGCCGCAGTACCACACACTTTGGTCGCTCTTCTAACAAAGAAATCTTTACTGTATATTAGTCCCTTTCAAGTTGTCTTATCTATGCGTTCGTATATCTTATTTTGAAAATCTGTTACAACTTCCGGTTTCTACAAGTTCTTGATTTTGATGATCGTTTGTTTCGTTTTTTTGATTTATTTTCTCCATTCCTGATCTTCATTCATGAGGTCCATTAATTCGAGACCGTTCTTTAACTCCTCATTTTCTATCATTCTAACGTTGCATTCCTTTTTCTTTCTTTCACCTATAGACACGTTATCTACCTTTGTTACACGCATAGTTCATCGTCAGTGCCACCAAACTTTGATTAATGGAGGGGAATGTAGAAACAAAACTAGAACTGAAAGAGTTATGGTCGGTTTGTGTCGTATACTGAGAAGGACAGCAGCGTACGTATTTATACTGAAAATTATTAGGAATATTTTTAATACCCTGAAATGTTTGAAATCCTTTGAAATCTTCACAAATTATTTAAAACTGTTTCAAAGCTTCAGAAAATCCCTTGGCATTTTAAAAAATATTTCAAAGTCTTTAAAATTTAATTTAAAATTTGTAGAAAATTTTTATCTTAATTTCTTTCTAGAAAACGATATTTTAGTTTGAAAACTGAACTATTTTGTTTAAAATTCATCTATTTGTGTAAAAAATTAATCTTGTTTGTTGAATTCTTCTATTTCGTTAATAATTCATCACTTTCCTTAGATTTAACTGACTGTCAACTTATCTTTTTTATTTAAAAAAATCAACTATTTATTTGAAAATTTAACTTTTTTATTTAGACATAATTTTCTTGTTGTTGAAGATTCATTTATTTTATTTTAAAATTTCCTTTGTTTTATCCTAAAATAACTTTTTTTTATTCTAAAATAACTTTTTTTTCAATTCATATTTTCTGGTTAAAAATGTAGCTTTTGTGTAGATCAGTTATCTTTTCGGCTTGGAAATTTAACAATTTGGTACGATATTAGACTTTTCACTCGAAAATAAACTTTTTGGGTAAAAGTGTATATACTTACTTGAAAATTTTTCTATTCTACAAAAAATTAACTTTTTCTTTTGTTAAACATTAATTTTTTTAATCTTTTAATGTAGATTTTGGTATTTTTATTCAAATTGTTTTGTTATTACTTGAAAATTCGACTATTTGGTAGACAATTCATGTATTTTGTTAAGAATTGCTTTAATTAGACAGACAATGAAACTTGTTAGCTACAAATTCAACTATTTTGGTTAAAGATTAAACTGTTGTTGTAAAAATTCGTCTTTTTTGTCGAATTTGACTGGTTGAGAATTCATTTTATAGTTTGTTAAAAATCGGCTTTTTAAAATAAAAATTTAAAGATTCCATTTTAGTTTGTTAATCCAACTTTTTATATAAACAAATTTAACAATTAAGTATAAAATTCATCTTTTAATTGAAAATTAATTTTGATGTTGATAATTCCTATTTTTCATTTTAATAGTCAGCTTTTTTTAAAAAAAGAATTCGACTTTTCAGTTTGAAAACTTAAATATTTTGATTAAAACTTGTCTTTTTGCGTAGAAAATAAATCTTGTTTGTCTTTTGATAGAAAAATAATTTTTTTTTTAATTCATCATTTTCATTGAGGATTTAACTGTTTTGTTAAAAAAAATTTCCTCTTATCGTACTCAACTGGTAGATAATTATTTTCTATTGGAAATTAGTTTTTTAAATTGCAAATTCAACAGTTTTATTTTTGGTTGAAAAATTGTTATTTTTGTTTCATTTTCAATTATTTGGTTGGAAATGTATGTATTTGATTGAAAAATCTGCTTTTTTGGTAGAAAAGACCTGCTTTTGGATGGAAATTAATTTTTTTGTCGAAAATTAAATTTCTCGGGTTAAAAAATTCATCATTTTGGTTGAGAATCCACAAGTTTTGTAAAAAATTCCTCTTCGTTTACTGGACTCAGCTAGCGGCTAATTTTTTAATTTAAAAACATTACAAATTTGTGTTTTATTGACTACAAATTAAACTTGGTTATTTTTGGGTACAAAATATCATTTTTAATTCAAATATTAACATACATTTTTAGTGTCAAAGATTAATTTTTAAACAAATGCAAAAATGAATTTTGCACCGGATAGCAAATGGCTGATATTTAAATAAAGTGGATCAATCTTAAACGAAATAATTAGGTTTAAAACATAAGTTTCAAACCAAAAATTTAAGTTCTTAACCCGAAACTATCGATTTTAAACAAAAAATTTAATCTTCTACCAACAAGTATGTTACCACTTTTTGAGTTGAAAATTCAACTATCTAGTAAAAAATTAGTTTTTTTTGGCTTGAAAATTCAACTACTTAATTTAAAATGTAACTTATACATTTTTTAGTATTGATAACATTTCTTTCTTAAATGTAATTGCCAAGATTGAAATTTTATTTTTTGATGATAGAAAGTTTGGGCAGCCCCCCCCCCCCCCACCTTGAGAGTGTCCCCTAATATGTGGATGCTCCCTAGTTACTTTAATTAGCAATTAAGATTTTAGAATAAGTTAAAATGGAAGCAGAAAATAAAAAACCTAATTAACAGTAAATATTGCAATCTGGCGAGATCCAATATTTGCATTAGGTGGTATAATGGTGTTCCAGAGAAGGAACAGTTTGAGTCCGTTAATGATTTTCATCATGACGATATTCATCCCGGCACGAATATCAGCTTGGAAATGTCTGCGCCATGGCTTATAAGATAAGGAGGATGAGGATGAGAAGTGGTAGGAGGAGGGGGGGGAGCAGGTGGAGTTGGAGGATAATTACTAAGCAGTTTGAGAGAAATCTGTTTGAAATACACCGGTTACACTGGCCTGAGTTTTCCACTGCAGTTTCCTTCTAGCTGCTCTCCTTTCAAGACGAATGTTAGTCTTTCTTAAGACAACTATCTTAAGCCCGCTTAAGATATGCGCAAACTTTGCCCTCCAACGTTAACTCGCAACTATTGCGTCTAGTCCTGTTGTACGTTTGAGACGTGAGAAATTGACACCATAAAGCCAAGTTTACACTTTTTCAGCTTGAATTTAGAACATTCATACGTTTTTAAATAAGGGCTCATTCATAAGCCACGTTACAAATTTTGGAATATTTTTTACCCCCGTTTCCACCTCGTTGAAAACCGTAGTTATGAGGCAGGGCTTACCAGAAGGCAGTCATTGACTGTCTTGACTGCCAGTGTTAGTCATTGACTGCCTTGACTGCCAGTTGTAAACATTGACTGCCTCGACTGCCAGTGGCAGTCTCTGACTGCCTTGACTGTCAGTGGAAGTCAAGAGATTAGGTCAAATAGGCCCCAGTAAATTTTCCTCGAGCTTGTCCTTAGACTGGTCCTTAAATGTTCGTGGTATATTAAAGCTTGAAACGAAAAATTAAAATGTATTGTTAATGCGAGTACAAGAAGTACAGAAACTTCGGTATAAACAATAAGCCGTAATGAGTCCTGAAAGTAACGACCGTAATCCTTTCCAGGATTCCTGGAAATTAAAGAAAAAAATAACAAACTTTCTGGCAGTCAAATACTTGTCGTGACAGACAACACCTGCTGAAAGTAGCGAACCCTCTCATAAGCAGTCACCCATTAGTTACTTTACTAATTTTGCGATATTTTTACCCCCCCCCCCCCCCCCCCCCCCCCCCCCCGGGTGAAAGCCGTGATTGTAAGGCATGGCTCACCAGAAGGCAGTCTTGGACTGCCTTAACCACCTGTGGCAGTCAAAAGACTGGGTCATATGCTTTAATAAATTTTCGTTCAACTTGTCCCTCGACTGGTCCCTCATTCTTCGCGGTAAATTAAAGTTTGAAATAATAAAAAAAACTGTATTGACTTCTCTGATAAAAAAAAATTTGAATATATGACGAGACAGTTAAGACAGATATTATCGACACAACAAAATTTAATAGTTTTTATTTTCAAACAAACAGTTGATTTTCTAGCCAAAAAAAAACAATTTTTTAGATTGTTGTAATCCACAAACTTTAATTTTTAAAAACAAAGTTCATTTTAAGCCAGGAGATATGGATTTTCGACCAAGAAAGATGATGACCTTTTAATTTAATTAAATTTTCAGTTAATAAAACTAATTTCTAACTAAAATATAAAGGATCAACTATTTGAATTCAGTAAAAAAGAGGATTTTTCAACAAAGTAGTTGCATCCTGAAGCAGATGAATTTTTAACACTCGACAAATTGTCAACCAAAAATTAAATATTTATATTCTTACATAAAAATTCATTTTTAAATCATATACTTAAATTTTCTAGCAAATTGTGTAAATTTCAAGCCTGAGATCCGATTTTCTACAAAAAAGTTGAATTGTCAACCCAAAAACAAGAATTTTCAGCAAAAAAGTTAATATACAACGTTCCGCATCTTTAAAAGAAGCGGTTGATCTTGAAAAAGTGATTTCTTAATTAAACATGTAACAGTTAATTTTTCAACAACAAAATATTATTCAATTTTTAAACCAAAACCAGTTTAATTCGACAGGAAAGACGAATTTTCAATAAAATAGTTTAATACTTAACCAAACCCAAATAATTTTTAACCATGCAGTTGCATTTTTAACCAAAAAGGATGAATTTTGAACCGAGAAGATTCATTTTCTAAAAAATACGACTTTTCAACAAAGTGCATGCACTTTCAATCATAAAATAGCAATTTTAAATAAAAAACTAAGTTATATTTTTAGAAAAAAAAAATGATTTCTTATCCAAATTTATTGACAATTTAAAAATTCTGATAAAAAGTTTTGATTGGTTGAAAACTTTATTGAAAATTCATCCTTTTATGTTGAAAATTAACTTATTTGTTGACAACCTATATTTTTGGACTGAAAATATACCATTTTGTAGCAACTTCACGTTTTTCTTAAAAATCCAACTATTTTTTAATAGAATTTAATTCCATTAGGTTCAAAAGTCAATTTTTACATTTTCGGTTAATAATCTATCTGTTTTGGTTAGAAATTAAATCATTTTGTTACAAAATAATTTTTTTATTTAACATTGAACAATTTTGTTATAAATCTATTCAGCTGAAAATTAAATTATTTTTTTCGTTGGTAAAAAATGTATGTACTTGCTTAAAAATTCACACTTTTTTGTACAATTTTCAACTTTCTGGCTGAAATTTCGTTTTTCCCTGGGCTCACAAATTATTTCTTGAATTGAAAATTCAACTATTCATGTTTAGGTTAAAATGCAGATTCTTTAGTTGAAACTTCAAAATTATGGTAGAGATTGTAACTATTTAGTTTAAAGTTGAGCTTTTTTGTCGAAAATTTAAATCTTTTTTTTTAAACTCACTGTTTTTGTTAAAAATTAATTTTTTTAAATGAATGTTAAACTAAGTATATCAGTGAAAAATTCATTATATTATTTGAAACTTCACGTCTTTTCTTAGAAATTTAATTTCTTCGGTCACGATTCTAACTATTTTTGATTGAAAGTACATTGTTTTTGGTTGCAAAGTCTAACTTGATGTTTTCAGTTGAAAATTAAAATTTTTAATCGAAAAGTAAAAATTTTATTCAAATAAAACTATTTAATTAAAAATTGAACTCTTTTCATGAAAACTGATCTTGTGAATATTTCTTGTATATTTTAAGAAAATTATAACTTGAGCACAAATCTAATATTATTAATTTATCATTATTTCTTCCTACCAAAAACTGTAGCTTAAAAAAATTCAACATAATTTTTTGGCTTGCTACTATTAGGCAAATAGAACTTTTACCGATTATTAGAATCTACTGTTTGAAAAAGGCTATTTTTACCCCTTTATATCGTGCATAATACATAAATTAGACAAAATCAAACAATATCAACAGAATTTAATTTAAATAGATTTTGACAGGTTTCAAAGTAGATAAGCTGAAGCACTTAAATGTGTAATTATCTGAATATTTGCAATAATTGACTAGATCATTACAAAATAATTTTCATTGTTAATAATTATGCGATAGTCGGTAGGGCGTAAAATATAATTCAATTTTTAAAAAATGAACCATGTTTCTCTATAGTTACTTCAAAATATTGATTATATTAAAAAAGTATTAGATCACAACTTTTAGATCTGTATAAAATTTTTATTGTATTGATTTTTATATTGGCACAAGCCTCCTAAAGGAAAATAGAAGAAAATGGTAAAAAAAGTAAACATAAAATTTTCTAAATTTTGTAAATTTAGTGAGGGCCTTTAAGTCGCCATTTTCGGCCCCTAAAAATCTTAAATTGTGAGATTTTTATTGATCCTTGAAAATTTCTCGAAACTTACTTTTTCCTTTGAATTAATTTTTAAAATTTTCTATGAATACATCGTGAATCAAAATTGACAAAAAATTAAAAAACGTGCGATCATTCTTAATGAAAACTACAGCCAAATACTATTAAACTTGCAAAAAGAAATTATTGCAACAATGTTTTTTGCAATTTCATTTTTTTGGTATTACTTGTCACAAATATTTAAGAAACATTTGAATTTTAATGAGTGACGCCTTATTTTTCGGGGCAAACATCATCAACGAATGTAATATTTAAAATGTTCAAACTATGATTTTATAAGGCTAAAATCATACAAATAATTTTTTTGAGGATAAAATTTTAATACAAATAGCTATATTTTTATTTTAATTAATCATTTTCATGATTCTGAATGGTAGAGTGGCAGGGAATATTTAAAAAAGTAATAATTTATTCATGCTCAACTATTTTTTTTAATTGGTAAGAACGGACAGTGGAAAAAAGTATCAAATTAAGTTAATTACTGCTAAAATAATCATATTTAGTATATTTCGAACTTTATTCATAAAAATAATCATTTTTTCATCAGGAGTGACTAATGAAATCATTTTATTTCTTAAAATCATAAAAAAAACTTTTTTTACAGAGACCTGATTTTTGGCTTGAAGTTAAAGGATCTCCTCACAGTTTTTAAACGTATTTTATCATCTCAGATCGCAAAAAAACTTTTCGAATACAAAAATGGCAAGCACTTGTATCTTTCTTGTAAAATATTAACACTACTATAAAATACAATTAGAAAAAAATAATATTCGTTTAAGCAATAGACCTCATTACTAATATCGTGAAATTTTTGTTGTAATTTTTCGCACTTATTTTTAAAAGATTTTTCACGAGGATGAAAAGAAAAATTTCAAATTTAATATTTGTAAAATAAATTTTTCTGAACTTTTAGATCGCAAATTACAGCTACCCAATAAACTTTTAAAGAATAGAAAATTTATGTTTGACAGTTTATCCAAAATTTTCTTTTTACTTTTTTTACTTCTTTTTTTATGATTCTCTAGAAGAATTGTTTTAATGAAAACAATTAACGAAACAAAGAAATTTGTTCATTGAGATATACAATTTTGATTTTCACACTTTTACAATAAAATCATTATAATTTTTAAGTAAATCAATAGAACCATAGTTTTGCTGGTTTGGCGGACAATTTTGCAAACATCAATTCGAAAATTTTATCTTAATCAAAACAAAAGATTACGCAGTTGTTTTTTATTTAATAAAAAATAGTTTAGGGTGTTTCATTTTTGAAATTTGTATATTTCCGTAATTTTACTTTGAATAATACAATGTGGAAATGTAGGATTAAAAATATTTAACGTATGGAGGATTACAAAATAATGCAAATTCGTGGATGAAATTTCCATTTGAAAATCGAGTTATTTTCATTTAAATCGAGCAAAAAGGTATGAACTCGAGCGGAACTTTGAAATTCAGTTACATGCAATCAATTTCAAAAATCAGCGATGAGAATAATTTCATTTTAATGTATTTGCAAATACTACAAGTGCGTAATTTGATTGACGATTCAAAGCACGAAATGAAATCAATCAATTAATCGTTACAAATTTCTGTTATCCAAATTTCTCAATTTACTCTCTCTCTCTCTCTCTCTCTCTAAATCTGAATTTCTGAAAAGTGAGTATTGTATAATATATAACTTTATATCGGAAAGAATTTTTGTTTCTACCCAATTTTTATATGAGAAAAAAAATCCATTATTCAAATTTTTTGGGCGTTGTTTATATAATAGCATAATTTTTTTAAATCGTTCAGTTGTCAATCAGAATTCAAAACTGCTATAGAAAAGAATTTCAATAGTTATGGCGGTTATATGCCAAGCATGAAATTCATTTCACTTTAAACAACTTTTTCAGATATAATTTGGACTAAATTTTTTTTATAAACAAAAAAAGTTTTTAAAGAGAAAATGCAATTTTCATTTTGTTAAATTATTATAAGAATTAGAAATAGAAACAGACGTTAAATGTCATGTAATATGTAAAAATTAAATGAGCAAAAGTAGCAGGTTATTATTTTTAAATGAAAAAACTAATAGTCAAATTTTTTAAATCTTTAGAAACTTCGAAGACCTCTTATATTTTTTTCTTTGAAAAAGTATTAAAAGACATGCTCAAAGCATTCAATAAATAAAAGAATTTTATTAATTATTCATGGTTTAAAAAACTTTTCAAATATTGCTCTTCTTAGAAATATTAGACTAGTAAATTTTATTTCTATAGATTTTTAGGAAAAAACAAAAAAATTTTTAATGTCAGTAGTAATTGCATTAGCACTGTATGCAATTGGTTAGACGCACGTTGGGGTAAAAGCATATTTTTTGGACAAAATTCGCGCACCAGTACAATTCTTAACAGATTTTTTTCTCAAAAAAAAAAAAGAAATGTCACGAAGTCTAAACAAAAATTTTTTATTGAATAACAAAAATTAAATTTTTTTATTAACTTTTCAGTGCTCTTAAATTTTATGAAAAAGATCATAAATCCATGTGATTTCTTACCATAAATAATATCCAGTGAGTCAGTGTAAGCAAAATTGTTTATAAATGATATAGACAAACTAAATATATAAAAGTCATTTTTTCGTGATTTAAAATAGCTATTTCAAAAAGATACTTTTTGTATGCAATCCAGCAGCGTGAAATGCGTTCACAATGAATTAAGAATATCAGCTCTTTACTATTTTTTAAAAAATTATATAAGAAAATGCACATTAAAAACATTTTTTCATTTTTAACAAGAGTACAATTTTCGATGAAATAATATTTAAATTTTTAAGCAAACAGTTGAACTTTAAATCTCGAAAGATGCGTTTTTTAAACAAATTTTTGAATTTTTAACTAAAAAAAGAATAATTTTTAACCGTAAAGTTGCATTTTTAACAAAAAAGATCAGTATTTTACGAAAGGCAGTGAATTTTTAAAACAAAAAGCAAATAAAGCCTTTTCATAAAAAATAGCACAAAGTTGCATTTGTTTATGAAAATGGCTTGAATAATTGGTGAGCAGCAGCTGTTCTTAATTTAGCGTAAGCGCACTTTATATCGGACATATTTTATACAAAAGCTACGAACTTAAAATAGCTAATTATTGCGTACCACGGAAGAATGAATTTTGTCCAGTAATTTCTTTTTATCATTATACAAATTTTTTTTTCACTGTAACCCACTGTGACCTGTTTTTAGTTAAGTAATACATATACTTATGACCTAATTTTTTAAAAAAGAGATGAAATTCCGCCCAATGTCAGACTGGCCAATAACAGAAATTGCTACTGAAATAACGTCTGTAAATTGGAACAGTACTAACAACAAAATTATTTAAAAATAGAGCCTTATTTTTCTAATTTAAAAATTACGTTTATCATTTATTAGTAAATTTTCATGAATTGAGATTTAGAGAGCGTAAACCGAAAAGTGCGGATAGCAGAAATTTGTAAAGATATAGTGTTTGATTTCATTTCATGCATTTTAGGATGCCCATTCAAAAAAATAATTTTTTTTTATCTCGAAAAAGAAGATTCTCGACACTGTAAAATGCCCGGAAGAGCCAGAAAGATTAATTTTTTACCAAAATAAGAATTTTGAACAAATACAAGATATTTCAACTAGAAAATATAAATTTTTAATTTAAAAAACTATTTTATAACAAAAATAGAATCATTTCATTTTCAGATAAGAAAATTAATTCAAAAATAAAGAAAGGTTTTTTTAACAAAGAAATTAAATTTTTGATCAAAGGGGTGAATTTTGAACTGAAAACATGAACTTTAGAATAATAATTAATTTTTAACCTTAAGACTCAAATTTTTAACAGAATAGTTGAATTTTTAACCAAAAATATAAATTGTAGCAAAATAGTTACTTTTTAAACCAAAAAGTGTAATTTTTTACCAAATTGTTTAATTGGGAAGCCTAAAAGAAGATTTTTCTATAAAGTAGCTGTATATTTGGTACGAATGTATAAATTTTCAACTAAAAAAAAGGAATATTGTACCGAATAGTTCAACTTTAAACCAAGTTGTTTGCTTGAAAAATAAAGATATTAAAAAATAAGTTCTAAAAAATGTAATAGTTAATATTTCAGCCAAAAAATATTTTAATTTTCAAAGAAAAAACAATTGAATTTCATAAAAAAGGAGAAATTATTGATAAATAAAGTAGAATCTGCAATCAAAAAGATTGATTTTCAATCATTCGGTTAAATTTTACACAAAAAAGCCTGCATTTCTAAACAAGAAGGTTAGTTTTCGACTAAAAAGGCCAATTTTTGAGAAAATAAGTTAATTAATTATACAATGACTTCGGATGATCGAATAGTTACATTTCCAGTGAATAAAATTAATTCTCCCTCGTAAAACAAACGAATTATTAGAAAAATAAATTAATTTTGAACAGAAACTAGTTGTCCAAATATATGTTAATAGTTATCCAAATATATGTGAATTTTTTTTTATTCCAAAGGGAAGGGTAAGTAAAGAATCACGAAAATTTCAGTACATTAAATGTGGACGTTCCCTGTGATAGAAGTAGAAAATTTAAGCACTAGTGAGCCAAATATTACACATATAATGGATTAAGTAGATAAGTACTGCTTAGTACGACATGTTAAACAATGAAAAATTTCAATCGTTTCAAAAGTTTCTGATTTACAAATTATTAAAATTGATCCCTTTTTTTATTTATAAGTTTATCTTTTTCAGTAGAAGTGTTGCATCTTTCTTTTATAAAAATGAAACTGTTTTGTTGAAAATTCTACAATTTGCTACAACATTTACTTTTTGTTTAAGAATCGTATTTTTGTGTTTAAAAGTAAATTGAAACTTTTTTGTTGTTTTTTTTTAAATTCCACTTTTTCTTGAAAATTTTTCATTTTTATTTAAAACTTCATCTGTTTTAGCAGATTTTGGTTAAAAATTCGACTATTTTACAGAAAATTAAAATAAAAATATTTTTCTGTTCGATTAAAAAAATAACCTACTTTTGCAAAAATTACATCTTTTTGGTAAAAATGCAGTTGTTTAGTTAAAATTTCAAAAATTGTATGGAAAAGCCGTAATTTTTGTTTGAAACTTCTGCTATTATAATAAAAATCTATTTCTTTTCAAATTTATCATTTTTTTAAATTTAATTTTTTTGTCAAAGAGAGAACTGAAATATTTTAGGATGAAAAATTCAACTATTTTTTAAATTTAAAAAAAAAATTAATCTGTTTTAAGAGAAATTTTGTCTTTCTCAGATGAAAATGCAACTTAATTTTATCGCAGAAACTTATTTCTTATTTACAAATTCATATTTTGATCGTCTAAAATCGACTGACATTTTTTTGTAAAGAAAATTTAACTATCTTTTTGAAAATTTATCTTTTTGATTCTAAAATTCATATGTTCTACTAGAATTTTTTTACATGAAAATGCAACTTTTTAGTTAAAAATTATTCTTCTTTGCTTGAATATTTAAATATTTCGGTTGGAAGATTTCATTGAATTACTTTGTTAAGAAATCTTTTTTTTGTTGAAGATTTCTATTTGTATTTGAGAAATTCATCTCTTTGGACGAAAGTTTAACCATTTTGTTTAAAACTAATATTTTTAAATCATCAATTCAACTACTTGGGAAAAAGTAAAACTGCATTGTTAAAAAAAATTATCTCTCCAATTTAACGCTCATGTCTTGAATTGAAATTTTACCTGTTTAGCGGCAAAGCCTTTTTTTGTTTTAAAATTAATTATTTAATTGAAACTTTACCTTCAATATTTTTTTAAATTGATCTTTTGCCGTTAAAAATTCTTCTTTTTATAAGAAAAAAATTAATTTTCTCAGTTTGAAATTTCATTTTTGTTGGGTAAAAATGCATTAGTTTCGCGGAATATATTTTTTTTGCTGAAAAGTCATACTTTTTGTTTAAAAATTCAATTTTTATAGATAATTCGTATTTTGGCTTGAAGGCTCGAAAATGTATATAAACTTCTAGTTTTTTCTTGAGTGAAAAATCTTTTTTTGTTGAAAATTCGTCTTTTTTTTCTTAAAATTTTTTTTTTCAAGTTTTTGTTTTGTCACAATGTTTGTCACCACGAAACTCTGAAACGACTTAACGGATCTTGATGAAATTTTGTATAATGCGTATAATTTGGACCAGCATAAAGGATAGCATAGCCAAATTCAGTATATTATAAATTCAACGTAGTATGACTGAGACACAGCAACACGTGGCTTGGACTGCTAGTTTATATATAAACTATGATACCTTTTTTGGAGAATTTAATGTTTTAGGTTAAAAATTAAACAATAGGGTAAAAAATTTAATTATTTTGTTGAAAATTGAATTTTTTTGTTAAAAAACAATCTTTTGTAGTAAAAATGATATATTCTGTTTAAAATAAATCAATAAAATTCAAATAATTAATTTGTATCCAAAATACTGTTTAATTCCGTTTATAAAAGATTCTATATTAAAAGTTTTACAAGATTAAAATGCTGGTATTTGAATATTAATGTTCAAGGAACATGAAAAATCAGTCATGGAAAAATCAGGGACATTTGAAAATGAAGTTCTCGGACACCCTGCCTGATTCTACTAGCAATAGCTGACAAAACATTTTTGGAAACTGAAATTTACATACAGTTAGGGGGGGGGGAGTCGTCACCATTTATTACAGTAGAAAAGGGGGGGGAGGTTCTGAGAGAGGGTCTATAACCCGCTACGTAATTTAAGTACGGCCCTTAAGGCCATGTGATAAGTGGGTCACGTGACCAGATTCCTACCTGATTGCTATTTTTTTAATTTGGCAACTTATTATCACACGAAACGCCACTTCAAGTTGAAAATTTCGGATACTAAACAAGAAGCACTAAGAATGGTGGGTCTGGTCCTAAATTTGTATAATTATGACAAAATTTTTTTGTTGTAAATAAATTTTTTGCCTTTTTTCGTAATTATTTAAATCTAAGATCAGACCCACCTTTCTTATCGCTTCTTATTTATTATCCCAAATTTTCAACTCGAGTTGGCGCTTCGTGTGAAAATAAGTTAGGGAATAAAGAAAGTGAGGGTAAGGTAGGAATCTGGTCACCTGAACCACTCGTCACATGGCCTTAAGGCATTAATTAGTATAAAATAAATTAAGTAGATAAATGCATTCTTGGTTAGACACATGACTTCCGATGATATTTAAGCGCTCCCTTAGGTGCATCTTTCTTTCACGATTCTATTGATATAAGCAAACTCATGTTTCAATTTTCCTGAATTAACGGTGTTCTTTTAAATCAGGGCAGAAGTGTTATTTATATACATTAAAAAAAACATTTCTGTGGCGAAATGTTGTCACAGGCTTATACTGCCCAATCTGTCGAAGGCATTTTTGGTTAGATTTGGATTTTTATTTGATCGTTTTTGCACGGGGCTCTCCCGGTATATATCATCAGTCACGGACGCATTTTTATAATGCAATCAAGTGATCTGATGAGAGCAGTCTGCCCAGACATATTGGACAAAGCCTGTTTTTTACCCCATCATTGACGGACTGGGTTGCAGTCAAGTACACGATGGGGGGACCTACAGCTTAAGGTGGGTTCCGAACCACCAGAACCTCGGTAAAGGTACATTGAAAAATGTCCAGAGGTATCGGCTCCGGGATCGAATCCCGGACCTTTGAGGTGAAGTCCAAGCGTCTAACCAACTGAGCCACCGAGGCTCAGCCTTAAATAATAATAATAATTATTATTATTATCAAAAAACATTTCTGTGGCGAAATGTTGTCACAGGCTTATACTGCCCAATATGTCGAAGGCATTTTTGGTTAGAGTTGGATTTTTATTTGATCATTTTTGCAC
>NC_046662.1:11162517-11227292 GCF_010883055.1 Belonocnema kinseyi | reverse complement strand
GTTTTCATGAAATTGCCGAAAATCTCGTGCGCATTGTTGTTGAATAACTATTTTTTTCTATACAGTGTGAATATGAAGTTAAGTGTCGATTTTCAGTGTCTGTTTGTACTTCTATAATACTTCTACAACACTACTACAATACGATACATCATGAAATTCAAGGAATTCATGGAATTTAAGAAATCCATGGAATTCAATTAATCCATGAAATTCAAGGCATTCAAGAATTAAAACAATTCACGAAATTATAACAATTCATGGAATTCAAAGAATTTATGGAATTCAAGGAATTTATGGAATTTCCGGAATTGATAGAATTCATGGAATTCATTGACTTCAAGGAATTCATAGAATTTAAGGAATCCATGAAATTCAATTAATTCATCAAATTCAAGGCATTCAAGGAATTATAACAACTCACGGAATTAAAATAATTCACGGAATTCAAGGAATTTATGGAATTCAAAGAATTTATGAAATTATCAGAATTCATAGAATTCAAGGAATTCACGGAATTTAAGGAATTCGCTGAAATTATGTATTTCGTGGATTTCACGGCATTTATGAAATTATTTAATTCATGGAATTCGTGGAATTGCGGAAGTAACGGATTTTGCGTAATTCACGAATACAGGGAATTCATTGAATGTACCAGATTTATTGAATTGAAAGAATTCACGGTTTTTCTATCATTCATGTCATTCAGGGAGTTTATGGAATCAAGCAATTCATGGAATTTAAGGAACTCATTAAATTCACGGATCTTTGTAGTTCAAGAAATTCATGGAATTCAAGAAACTCATGAAATTCAAGGAACTCATAGAATTTAAGGAACTCAAGGGATTCAGGGAATTCATTAAACTGAAAGAATAAATGGGATTCAAGGAATTCAAGTGATTCACGGAATTCAAAGAAATCATGGAATTTAAGGAACGCATGGAATTCAAGGAATTCACAGAACTCAAGAAATTGAAGGAATTCGTGGGACTCAAGGAATCTATGTAATTCGAGAAATTCTTGAAATTCAAGGAATTCAAACAATTCTCGGAGTTCAAGGAATTCATGAAATTTATCAAACTGATGGAATTTAAGGAATTCACGGTTTTTTTTATATAATTCATGTTAGTTATGGAGTTCATGGAATCAAGCAATTCATGGAATTTAAGGAACTAATGAAATTCACGGAACTTTGTAATTCAAGAACTTCACGGAATTCAAGAGACTCATGAAATTCAAGTAACTTATAGAATCTAAGGAACTCATAGAATTCAAGGAACTCATGGAATTCAAGGAATTCCAAAAATTTAATGGACTCAAGGGATTCAGGGAATTCATTAAACTCAAAGAATAAATGGGATTCAAGGAATTCAAGTGATTCACGGAATTCAAAGAAATCATGGAATTTAAGGAACGCATGGAACTCAAGGAATTCACAGAACTCAAGAAATTGAAGGAATTCATGGAACTCGAGGAATCTATGTAATTCAAGAAATTCTTGAAATTCAAGGAATTCAAACAATTCTCGGAGTTCAAGGAATTCATGAAATTTACCAAACTGATGGAATTGAAGAAATTCACGGTTTTTTAAATATAATTCATGTTATTTAAGGAGTTCACGGAATTCAAGGAAATTATATAGTTCAAATAACTCATGGAATTCAAGGAACTCATGGAATTTGGGGAATTTATAGAGCTCAAGGAATACATGAAGTCAAACGAATTCATGGAATTCAAGGAATTCGCTGATGTCTCGGAATTTAGGAATTTCTGGAATTGATGGAATTCGCGAAATTTATAGAATGCAAGAAATTCCTGAAATTAAAAGAATTCACGGATTTCAAGGAATTCATGGATTTCTAGGAAGTCATTAAATTAAATGAATTCACGAAATCCAAGGAATTCACTGCAATCACGAAAATCATGACATTCATAGAATTTACGGACTTATTGTAATTCACTGGATTGTCGGGAAAGAATCTAAAAGATTTTAGAGCACAATTTTTCAGTTTTCCAGATTAAAAAATGGAGAATAATTTCAAATATTTGAAGTAATATTTAATGGCATTTTTTTAAATTGATATAAATTTTTAACATATTAGAAAAACTTGAATAATTTCAAAAGATATTTAGAAGTTTTAAATAAATTTAAAAAAAAATTTAAGATTCAAAAAGGTTTCAAAGAACTTAAAATTTAATATGGATTTTTTAAAATTTCGAGATAAAATTTTAAGTCTTTTGTAAAGTAGTTTTAAGAATTCAAGATAATAATTTGTTTTCAGATTCCTGGAAATATTAAAAGACATCTGTGTTTTGAAAAATTTAACGAATATTTAAAAACATTAAAAAGGATTTCAGAAATGTAGAGTTAAATAAAATTTATTTCTTAATGTCCTTAAGAATTAAAATATCTTGATTCACGAAGAGTATATTTTAAAAAACTTCAAATTTACAAGAAAAAAATCGACACGAAAATTTCAGAAAAAATTTGAAATCAAAGTTTTTGAAAGTAAAGTGTTAAAATTTTTGGGAAGGTTCAAAAGTAATTTAAAATTTGCAAAAATTTCAAAAGGTTTCAATCAAAATGAAGATTTTGTAAGATTTTGTATACAAAATTTAGAAGCGTTTTAAGAATGTTTAAAGGTCTTAAGAGAGAAAATGGTTTGTTAAGATTTCTGGCATAATTCAAATTATGATTTTTTATTTTGCAAAATTTATTTTAAAACATTATTTGAGGAGATTTCAAAAAACTTTTTAAAACAGTTTGAAAATTTTCAGGAAAAAAAATCAGAAAAATTTGAAGGCAATTAAGGGCAGAATCACGTGTAATAACCTTAAAATAAGGGAATTTTTGGGGATTTTTCGGGGGATGAAAATAATAATGAATTTTTCCCAAATAATAAATTCCTTTATTACGGTACTCTTAAAGTATAAAACAAATGTATTTCAGCCTAATACATCTATAATATTTTGATTTATAACGGCGGATTCCGACATGTCCAAATTAAATAGGTTAATTTGACCCATTCCTAACTTCCCGCACCTGATTCTAAAACAAATAAATTATAAAAAATAAAATTAATATTTCACAAAATAGCGAGCGTTTACCAAATATCCCATTTTTAGCCAAAAGCTTGCTTGAATTTGATTTTAAAAAATGGTTAGAATAATCTGTATACGTAAGTTCAACTCGATCGTTCAAGTACTTTTTGAGCTATAAGTCGGGCAATTTTGAAAAATGTGGTACCCAGAAAAACGTGCTTAAAGATTTAAAAGAAAAGTTAATTTAAAAGAAAATCGAATCTTTTTAAAGATAATTTAAGGTTTTTTTTTAATAATTCGGAAATTGAAAAATATTTTTAAAAACTTAAAACAATATGTATATTTTTTATGATTACGGAATAAAATTCTGAAGTTTTTTTAAGATTTGCAAAGTTTTCAAGGTAAAGAATAGATTTTCTTAAGATTCCTGAGAATAGTTAAAGAATTGATTTCGTTGAAAAGTTAATTCAAAGAAAATGCTTAAACCAATTCTGAAGTCGATCTCAGGTGTTTCGACTTAGTTTGTATTTACAACGTTATAGTGCTCATATAATGAGCATTTTATTTCCTCATTATAATTAATTAGCAAATATGTTTGCTTCCTCATAGAGGAATTAAAAAAAAATAGGGCAATTTGAACGTTTGAAATCAAACAGTCTTTTCCGTTCTTGTGATAAATTTTCAGTATATCAATGAAAAAATGTCTCTTTGAAAGAGACTTTTTAAATACATAAATGTTCATTACTTCCATATTCATCAACACAATGTAGTAACATTATAGGTCAATAAATTTGTCTTGTATAAAGGATTCATTCCCTTTTCTGCATAAATTTTAAATTATGTTAATTTAAACTGTTTTTACTACAAAAACCAATTTTTACAATATTATCAATGAGCATAACTTCAGCATTCTTTAATAAAATCTATCAATATTACAGCGCAATCGTTTCGCCTCAAAGCAAATAATGATTTATATCATTTCATAAACTTGGAACTATGCAACAGGACAAAGATTTATTATAAAAAAGGTCGATTTATAAAACAACATAAACTAATATAAAAAATCTAATAAATATTTTTAGAAATCCTTTGTCAGTTTCGAAATATTAGTGATGAAAATAAGCCCTCGAAATTTTATGAATTTATCTGCAATTCTACAGGTCATCATGATGATAAAAAAATTTGACTTCCAGACACATGCATTCACCTGGAATCTTTAAATATCTTTTTAAATTTTTTTGAGAACTCTAAAAAAGTTATATTTATATAAACTTAAATGAAATAAACAAAGAAACTTAAAAAATAAAGTAATACGAAATTTTTCTTTCGTATTCTAATTTTTTTATCTGTAAATTATACTTTTCCTGCAACACAGAAGATAAACTTTACATCGATTTCCGACGAAAGATTCTCTGCAACAAAAATTAACTTCACAGAATATACTCTACACAAATATCAATTAAACTTTCTTTTGTTTTACCATGACAAACACATGTTTTTTGAAAGATACGAAGTTGGCTAAACAAAACTTTATTGCTCTAACAAATTTCCTGCAACAAATTTTATCTTAGTTTTTTCTGTGAATCTTTTCTTTTTGGGCTTTTTTTGGTTTTCCTCTTGGAATAAAAAAATCTTGTTTATTGTAGAATTCGTCTTTTTTAGAAGAAATTCAGTATGAAATTAAAATCATTTTTTTAGTATCAACAATTACATTTTTCCTTGAGAATTCTTCTATCATGGTCAAAAATTCAATTTCTTGGGTAAAAGTTAAAATTACTTCTTTTTTGTTGAAAATTTATCATTTAAGTTAAAAAATAGTCTTCTTTGGTAAAAAATGTATCTTCTGGGTAAAAATTTCATATATTTTCGTAAAAATTCAATTATTTAATTAAAAATTAACTTTATTCTTTATATATTTATTTTACGTCCGGAATTTCAATAATCTATTTAAACTTCCTCAAGAAATTTAAGAAAACTATTTTTATATAACAATTAATACAAATAAACATATGAAAAAATCAACTTGAAAATAAATAATTGATCCTAGAAATTGTTTTCGCTGGAAATATTATAAATCGGAAACACGAATATCTATTTACATACACGGCAGATATTTTAATAATGGGATTAAAAGTAAAGAGAGCTTTCACGTTTAATTCAGAATAAAATATACAGCTTTTTCGCTTTTCAAAGGTAAATCTGCAATCGTTAAATACATACTTCAGATGGCGATTTATCTCGAAAATAGGATATTAAAGTTTTTTTCATAAACATTATTGTAATTTCATTAATTTTTCGTCCCAAAAATATAACTTTTTAACAAAATAGTTTAATTTTAAAAAGAACAATTACATTTTTGACCAAATAGTTGAATTTTCAACCAAATAATTAAACCTTTGAACATAAAGCAGAATTTTTAACCAAACGAGGTGAATTCTAAAACCAAAATATAATAATAGGCTTTTTAACTAAGAATATTTGACACTTAACCGAATAATGTGATTTAGTATGAAAAGGACAATTTTTATTCCGAAATAATGAATTTCTTACAAAAAAAGACGAAATTTCGATAGAGATAAATTCCGAATCAAAAATATAATAGTTTTCTTTTCTATTACAAATATTCAACTTTTGACACAAAAAAATTACTTTTCTACCAAAAGATGAATTTCCTATTTGAAAAATAGAAATTTTGAACTATAAACTTAAATTCTCGAACAAAAGCGATGAAATTCTAACAAAAAATAGTTAGATTTTCTGATTGGATATTATTTATTAATTTCACATTTGAGCAGCAAGACAACAATAGTGAATGGGGGAACAGGGAAAAGATAATAAAATCTGTAAATAGTATACAACATCTAAAATTAATTTTCTGCTAAAATAATAGAATCTTCAACTCAAAGATAAAACTTTGTATCAAAACGTTTGAATTTTTCAGGCAAAATAATATATTTAATACAAAACAGTGAATTTTCACCTTAAAAATATGTAAATCCAACAAAAAAGTGAATTTTTAATAAATGGTTGAATTTTCACCTAAAAAGGATCAATTTTCTACACCAAAAATGACTTTTCACAAATTAGTTAAATTTTTAAACGTAAAGATACATCTTCAAATGATAAAAATAATGGTTGACAAAGTGGTTGAATTTTCTACTGAGTAGTCGAATTTCCAATCAAGAAGAATAATTTTATACGAAAAAAACGAATTGTCAACAAAATAGACGAATTTTGAATAGAAAATTTGAAATTTGAACTAAAAGCTATCCATTTTCAACCAGAAATAGAATAGTTAAATTTTAAGTAAAAAACAAATAATTTTCAAAACAATACTTCAAGATTCAAACAATAAATGGAGTTTTAATATTCTATATTCATAGTTCAACTGTTAAACGAAAAGTTGCATTTTTAACCGAAAGAGGTTAATTCTGAACCAAAAATATAATAGTGGACTCTTAAATTATGATTCTTTAACTTTCTACTAATTAATTTTTACAAAAAAATGAGTCTTTAATCCCACAATACGAATTTTTAACAAAAAGATGACTTTCTAACAAAATAGTTGAATCTTTAAAAAAACAGTTAAATCGTCAAAAAAAGGTGGAACTTTTTAAAAAAAGATCATTTTTAAACATAAAAAATTTTTAAAAATCGTAAGCAAAAATATAATAGTAGACTTTTTAATTCAAAAGATCTAACTTTTACAAACAAGACAATTTTCAATTAAGTGCTGAATTTTGAATTTAAAAGGACAAATTTTTGAGCAAAAAGACGAATTCATAACAATTTGAAGCAAATAGTAGAATTTTGGGGCAAAATATATGAATGGGGAAGAAAAAAATATAAATCTGGAACCAGAAATATTATAGTAGACATTTTAATTTAAAATATTTGACTCTAAACTAACAAGATATACCAAAAGGTGACTTTTGAATCCCGAAAGGTGGATTTTCTATCTAAATAGACGAAATTTAAAAAAAAAAGTTCGATTTTCGAGCAAAAAATACAATTTTCTATCAAAGTAGTCCAATTTTCAACGAAATAATTAAATACTTACAAAAATAGTGGAATATTGATCCAAAATAAATTAACTCTTAACCGAAAATATAGTAGTGGACCTTTTAGTTATAAGGATTTGATTTTCAATAATGAAATAGATAAATTGTCTATGAGCAGATGAATTTTCATTATAAAAGGACAGCTTTTCTACATAAAAAGACTAATTAAAAAAAAACATTTGCATTCTTGACTAAAAAAGATTTCTTTCCAAGAAACCATTCAAATTCAAAACAAAATAATTCATTAAAGAAATAGTGGAATTTTTAAGCAAAAGATGGACTCTGAACCTTAAATATTATATTACTTTTTAATTGAACGAATTTTAGAGACAAAAGTTGAATTTTTGACCAAAAAAAGATGAATTTCTGACAAAGTTCTTAAATTTTCAACAAAATATGTAGAATTTTAGTAGAATAGTAGAATTTTGAACCAAAAAAACATAGTTGACGTTTTAATTTAAACGATTTAACTTTCAAAACAAAAAAGTCATATCAAAAGACGGATTTTTAATTGAAAAATACGATTTTCGACTCGAGAAAATAAATTTTTTAAAAACATTTAAATTTTTGTCCAAAAAATATGACTTTAAAAAAATAGTCGAATTTTAAACAAAATGAATCTTTAAAAAAAATAGTACAATTTTTAAGCGAAGGAGATAAATTCTTAATCAAAAACACGATTTTAGATTTTTCAATTAAAAGAGATTTCATTTTCAACTGAAAAAAATTGTTTTTCTACCAAGAGATGAATTATTAATTTAAACTTATTATATTTATTATAATTCGAACGAATGGAAAAGAAGTCAGGTAAATTTAAAATAATTTAATTAAAATTTATAAAAATCAAAGCAGATGAATTCTGAATTATGAATATAATAGTAAACTTTTAATTAATAACAGGAACATTCAACCAAAAATAGTTGGATTTTCTGATTGGATATTATTATTTCAGTTCGCATTTATGAGAAAAAAACCAGAAAAATTGGGTTGAGAGGGGAACAGGTGAAAGCGTAAAAAGTGTGAAATAGTAAAAAACATTGGAATAGAAAACTTCACTCTATTATTCTTCATTAAGCTACCAAAAAACTTAAACGATAGTTTCGTAAATCGCAGGAAGAAAGAAAACTTTTTACTGTTCTGTTGAAATGAAAGAACCGAATTCATGAATATTGAAAATGCTGCCTTAAATCTGATGCAGTTGTCCCTAATGCAGCTGGGGGACTTTTTCAACTCGAACTCTTGACTCAATCAGAAAAATACTGAAGTAAGAATTAGGTCTGTGAATATGCTCGTCATATTAACAGAACTTTTATTTCCGCAATTTTAATCTGGGGTATTCATGATGGATACTTTAAAAGTAATAATCCCGGAATATCAATTTTTGTCAGAGAGACATTTATGCCAGGAAGCATAAAAACACGGTTCATCAATTTTTAAGAGTGAGTTAATTTAAGGTTTCAAAAGATTTTATTCTACCATTCACGATTTTTATTTTGATGTTCTATTCTCGGTTTATCAGTTAAATTTTTTTTCCCTTTCGTCAAATATGATTTTAATTATATTATGAAACTGAAATGTCAAACAAAATAATAGGGCTGTTGCAGTCTCATTTATTTAAAAAAAGTGAAAAATGATCCAAAAGTGTATAATTTCTAACCCAAAAAGTAAGTGAAATTAACTAAAAGTAAAAAATTGGCACTAATTATGTGAACGTGTTCTTTTAAACTTAAAAGAATTTAAGATGTTAATTGAGTCGTTTGAACTTACCCCAGCTATAATTTCCCATCACTTCTTCCCCAACCCTCACCCCTCATTCAACTCTTAGCTTCTCATCCCTTCCACATACTTCCCGACTTCTTATTTCCTCTTAAATCCGTTTCACTTATTCCAGCTTACTTCCCCTATAATAATTTCCCCTCACTTCCCTACTCTCCACGCCTTATAACTCCTTATTTCCCCACTTTTTACTACTCATTTCCACTAACTTTCCCTACTCACCATTCTCTAATTTTTCCTACTTTTCTTTTCAATTACTTTACCCTTCGGTTCTCATCCCTTCCCTTACTTTCAAAAACCTTATTTCCGCTACTCTGCAATTTATTACCTCTTACTTTATCGACTTTTCCTCTTCTTATTTTCCTTCACTTCTCTGACTCCTAACTCTCTTATTTCCCCTGCTTTTTCTTTCCCTACTCCAAATTCTTTTACTTTTTGTCCCTTTCACTCCTTCCCCTTTCGTTCACTTTTCATCTGTTTTTCAACTTTCCAGCCTCTTACTTTCCCTCGTTCATCCTACTTTACCTCTTCCCGTTTCTCCTACTTCCCCTAGCTTTTCCTACTTCCCCTACTCCCCCTGCACTGATTGCGCTTCACTTCCACTCACTTCTCCTCAGTTCCCCTACTTCCGTCCCCTTATTGCTCCCCACTTCTCCTTCTCCAAATTTCGTCACTTCTGTCCCCTCATTTCCCTTCCAGGAAAAAATATACGACAGACGAATGGACAAACGGGCACCCTAACAAAACTATAAGGGTTCATGGCCGGAACTGTGGACCCCGGAAAATATTAAGAAATTCAAGAAACTATTATAAAGTTCAAAAGAATTTAAGTGAATTTAATCCGATTTTCCAAATAAGAAAACACTTTTTTAATTAAACAAAATTGGAGTCAGATTAAAAGACTTTAGGCTCACTTCCAAATAAATTCAAATAAATTTGAAAAAATCGTATCATTAAAAATATGTCACCAATATCAGTCAATTCAAAGAGAATTCAGAAGAATCAAAGGAAATTTATGGGTCTTTCATAAAATTCATAGGAATTTGAAAGAATGTAATAGAATACAACATTTTAACTAAAAAATTCCATTCAATTAATTAAACTGAGAATATACAGAATTCAAGAAAATTTCAATAGAATTTAATAAAAATAAAAAATATATATATATAATTTAAGTAATTCTAAAAGGATTCGAAAAAGTTTGATAAAATTCTTAGTAATTCATGGTAAGTGTAAAAAATTCAGGTTCCATTTTTAAAAAGCAATTAACAAAATTGTTAATGCGTCGAGCTGAGTATAACTAAGGCAATCAAAATAAATGCACTCAATTAAAAAGAATTGAAAATAATTTTAAAAAATGAACGGAATTTCAAAGACGACAAATTTCATTTTAGAATTCAGAATAAGATAATAAGAATTTAGTGAATTCAATTGAATTGAAATTTTTTTTCAAACAAGTGAATTGAAATGAATTGAAACAAAAATAGATAAAATCCCAAAAGTTTCATTTATTTCGTTACAGTTCAAGGAGAATTTAACAGAATACAATTTGGAAACAACTAAGAATCAAAAACATGTTGACGAATTGAATTTGTTTTTTAAGAAATCAGGATAATTTACTAAAAATTTAAGATAAATTATCAAGAATTCAGGAAAAATTATCAAGAATTCAGGAAAAATTATCAAGAATTCAAGGTTGAACCCAAATAAATTTAAAGTAAATTTAAAAATGACTTAATTAATTTTAAAACCAACGAATTAAATACAATTTTAATGAATGTAGAGAAATTTGAAAGACTTGATAGGATTCATAAGAGTGCAAAGTAAGTATAAAAGCCTTCAGAAAGAATAAAAATAATAATTAAAAAACAATTAGCTAAATCCATTGGAATGAGCATAATAAAATGAATTTTAATCATCTGAACGATTGTAAAAGTATTTAAGTGAATTTACCAGAATTTTAGTAGAATGGAACAAAGTACATAGAATCTCGAAAAATTAAAGTTGATTTTTAAGAGTTTAGGATTAATTATTAAGAATATAGGATGAATACTAAATGAATTGAAAATAATTTCAGAAAATCATAAAATCCAAAATTATTCTACTGATTTTAATCAAATGAAATGAAATTCCGAAAGACACTAGGAAATTCAAAAGTCTTTAAGGAAATTCATGATAATTTTAAAGACTATAATTGAAAAAAAATGTTTAACAAAAAAATTTATATTAAATTGCGTTGAATTAAAGTGAGCAATATTCTGATAAATTGAACATAAATGAATTGAATTTAAAAGCAACGAACAAATTTTTATAAGGATTAAATAAAATTAAATTTGGGTGCATGCAAAGCAATTTAAAAGAATTTGATAAAATACCTAAGAACTTAAAAAAAATTGATTTTTAATAATTCACGGTAAATTATTTATTTTAAAAAAATCAAAAATGCGTGTTCTTGATTTGAACTTATTTTTTTAACACCCCTAATCTATAATGTAATTAATACGATATGGAAATACAAAAAATCAACTATTTTGAGAAAAATAAGTAAACTATTTGAATAAAAATTAACTTTAGTCTGGAAATTTAACTTGAAAAGATTCATTTTTATCTTTTTAAGTTAAACTTGACAAGTTAGAAATTTTATTTTTTGTTTTGAAACTTATTTTTTTCGCATTGAAAATTTCAGGATTGAATTTTTTTTCCAAAATTTTCGTTTAAAATTTGCCTTTTGGTAGAAAATTAATACTTTCGATTAAAAATTCCTTTGTTTGGCAAAAAATTCAATCATTTAGTTGAACATTTAATTATTTTGCTCGTAATTCAACTATTTTCTGGGTTATTTTTTTCTGTCGAAAATTCAATTGTTTTGTTATAAATTTGTTCTTTTGGATTGAAGATTCATCTTTTATGGTGGAAAATTCATTTTACTTGTCTCAAAATAAACTTCATTCTCCAAGATTTACATTTTCAGGTGTAAAATTCAACTTTCTTCTAAAAATTTGTCTCTCTGATTAAAAAATTAACTATTTAGTTAATTTAAATATTTTGTTTCCTAATTCAATTACTTTTTTAATAATTTTTTTTGTCCAAAATTTAATCGTTTTTCTGAAAATTAATCTTTTCATGAACAAACTTATTCTTCTTAGTAGAAACCTGATCTATTTGGTTAAGAATTAATTATTTCGCGAAAAATTAATATTTACGTGTTAAAATCTGCACTATTCCGTAGAAAATCGGTCCTTTTAGTAAAAAGTTAAACGATTTTTGATATAGAATTAAAATTCTTTTATTGAAATTTTCATTTGACATATCTGAAATCTTCCAAAATCTGTTTGAATTTTCTTTAAAATCTTAGAAAATTATATTTATTCAAACTTAAAAATAATTCAAATAAAAAATAAATATTAATTCAAAGTTTCAAGATGTTATTAAAAAGTATTGTTTCTCTCAAATAGAAAAAAGGACTTAAGAAATACAGAAGTAATAGGAAGATTCATACAATTAAAATTGCTAAGTTTTTGATATGTCAAAATATGTTACAAGATTTTCCTATGAGAAATCAAGTATGATTATCCCCCTATAAGTTGCCTAAAGAGGCTTTCTTTTAAGTTTTTACTTTTAGATTATTCAATTTTTAATGATAAATAATCTGGAAAAGCACTTTAAAACTTCGAATTAAAAAAAATCCAGTTTTATTCTGGATTTTCCCTCTCTGGGTAAATTTTTTTAAAACTCTCAGAAAGTTTTTTGATAACTTCTCGATTCAGTTTTTTCAAGGTTGTGCCAAATTGAAAAAAAAATTGAAAATCTTAAAATTTTAAAAAGAACAATCGACCTGGCCGTGATATCCTCGTTAATGCTTGTAAATCACATTGGAAAAAATGTGCGAAAAATGAGAGTGTAAAATAATTTACGACTTCTAGGTCACCATTATCGTGCCTCAGGAGACAAAATTAACGAGCCTGGAAGCCTTCTTTGATACAAGTGAATGTATAACGAGTCATGCAAAAGCACTACGCTGCGGCTGGGATTGAAGTTGGCGTTAAATTTCAAGACTCCACTCGCTTTCCACCAAGAAATAATTATATGCGAGCATTTTTTTTAATCATGCGACAAAGAAAGAGTGAAGCTTTAACTTATTCTCCTTTTGCAAAATTTACTTTTCCATGTAAAATAAGCACTTGACACTCCGTCGCTCTAGTTTCCTCAAGTATTTTTTACAGGCTTTTCATAAATGAGTCCAGAGGGAAAAAAGTTTCAAGGGTCATTCTCGAAAAGTTGAGGTTTTTGCAATCCAGACGACTTCATATATTTATATAGCTTTCTTTAAATTTCAATGCCAAGCCAGTGAGTACCGACTTAAAAACGATTTTTTTTCTAAAAGTCTTACCCGCCAAACTGATATCTTTTAAAAATAATTGAACAATATTTTTTGTATGAAATTCTTTTTGAATTTTCTCATTGTCGCATTTCTAGATAAGATTTTCAGTAGTAATAACTGTCACCGGTCAGACATGTAGGGAATTTTGCTCGTAAATCACTTTTGCTTCAGAGGAGTAATAGAACAAAACGAGATAAATCCATTTGCTGGACAAAAATATTCTTTTTCGTTGCAGCATCTATCCATAAAATAAAATAAATTTTCTGAATTCTATGTTTTTGTTAGATTCATTACGTAAATAGGATAAACTTATTAGGCATGTAAGGACTTTATAAATAATCATAAATAATTCATTAGTCCTCTTATAATACATATTTTAATGAACTTTTAATTTTTCAAGTTGAAAATGTAGTAATCATAAACAAAATTATTTTCTGATTTCGTATGATACAAAGAAATTATAAATTAATATCATTAGAACATGAAAACTTAATCAAATATGTTTTTCCTAAATCAAAAGTTCATTTTTTAAAATAATAAAGTGATATAAATAAATATATTAATATAAATATTTCTTTCTAAACCTTAGTTAGTTTATGGAAAACGATAAGTTTTAAAAAAATCTTTAATTGTAAATCAGCATTTAAAACCATTTTATAATATAATTTCAGTAGTAATCAGTTACATGTTAGACATGTAATGAATTGCTGTTGTAAAATAATTTTCGACTATAGAGTACAATAATAAAACGTTATAAGTCCAATTGTTGATGATTTTCAATTATTGATAAATAAATAATTCCATATTTCAAAGAATTTTTATTAATAAGCTATTTATGTGAGAGAAGAGAATCCACTTTTTAAATTTTTTGGACACTATTTATGTAATAAAATAATTTTTAATGTTTTCATTTGCGAATCTGCATATGAAACTGTCTTAGAAAATAATTCCAGTAGTAACTTCTGTTACAAGTCAGGCGCAGAATGAATTTTTCTTGTAAATCAATGTTGCAACTGAGTTGTAAGAGAGAAGAACATGATAAATCCATTTGTTAGCGAAAAAATTCCTTTTTGATTTTAACGTCTGTGAATAAAAAGACTTTTTTTAATTATGGCAAATTTTTTAATGTACAATTTTTTTCTCGTAAACCAAAAGAAAATAATAAGTTAAAAACTTTTTATTCTATCAGGCTCAGTTTGAGAAGAGAAACTATGCTGTTAATTTTCTTCAGTGGAAGACATTTTTTTCGTTGTTCCAAAATAAGGGTATGGCAAGTGAGGGAAGTGACGGGAAATGAGAGGAAAGAAGGCAAAGGAAGTAAAGGAAAATTATGGAAGAACAAGCAGGAAAAATGAGTAAAGATAAATGTATTGGAAGTAGGGGAACTGATGGAAGAAAAATTAGTGGTAGTGTGAAAAGTATGACGAGGGAAAGTAAGAGTGAGGAGGGGAGGACAGTAAAGAAGATAAGGGAAGAAAAATTAGGGAAGGAAAATTCGGAATAAATTTGGAAATGGGAGGTAGGACGAGTGAGAAGAAGGAAACTAGATGAAGAGACGGAATATGAGGTAAACGGAAGTAGGAAAGAAGAAAAGTGAGAATTTAAAAAGTACGAAAAGTGACATGAAATGAAGGAAAGGGAATGAGGGGTCGGAGAAGTGATAGAAAGTGGGGGACCAAAAATGAGAGGACGTGTGGGGTGGGGAATTATATGAATAAGATTGTTGGATAGAAAAGTGAGAAGAGGGGGAATTATATGAGAAAGAAGTTGGAAAAAGGAGGGAAAGTATGAGAAGAGAAGGAAAGAAAGTTAATTTAGGGAAAGGAAAATTATAGGAGGAAACGTTTAGGTAAATGTAGAGAGGGTAAGGGGAAGCAGAGCTTAAAGTATAATGAGACGAGGTAGGGGAGAAGAAGACAAGTAGGGGGATTTAGTGGACGGAACTTTAGGGGAGAAGTAGGCGTAAATGTATGCAGGATAAATAGAGGAACTAAGAGGAAATAAGTGTAAGTGAATGAGAAGTTAAAAATGAGGGGGAATGAGGGGGTGAAGGACGTGATGGGAAATAAGGGATATCAAATGAGTAGGGAAATAGTATTGTTGGCAAGGATCGTGAGAAGAGGGCGAAGTGAATGTGAAAGAAGTAGGCGGAGTAAGAAGACGGAAAGAGAAGTAGGGGAATGTACGGGGCATAGAATTAAGGGACAAAAAGTAGGGTTGAATGTGGAAAGGGAAACTAGGGAAAGTGAGGAAAAATGAAGTGAAGGAAAGTATGTTTAGTGAGGAGATGGGAAGTGGGGAAAGTGCTTGTATATAAAGAGAGACAGTAGGCAAAGTAATAGAAAATAAGAAGATGATAAGTTAGGGAAGATGTGAGCTGGACAAGCAGGGGAATAGAGTTCTTGGGTAGAAAAGTGAGGAGCATAGGATGTAGATGATGAAAAAAACTAGCGAAATGAGGTTAAGCGTAATTTAAATTATAATAAATAGAAGTCAGTGAGGAGAAGAGATGTTTGTCAATTTATAGGACGGAAAATTAGAAGACGAGAAAATGTGGGGTGGGAAATTCGGGTAATTAAGAACAAGAAAACTAGGGAAATAGAGAGAAAATAAGCGAGGAAAATTAGGGAGAGTAAGAGTATGGAAAGTAGTAAGAGTCGACGGAAAAGAGAGGTGCGGGGAACTGATGGAGAGTGAGGCGATGGAAAGCGAGTGAAAGCGTGTCATGGAGAAGTAAGAGAATGGGATGTTTGGCTAGGGAAGTAAAAAGAAGGGGAATTCGATGAGAAAGAAGTTGGCGGAGTGAGGAAAATAGATGGTTGAAGTATGATGAGGGGAAGTTGAGGAGGAGAAGGCAGGTAAGGAAATGTATGGAGGAAAAGTGAGGATGCAAGAAATGGGGTAAATATAGAAAGGGGAAGTGGAGAAAGTGTGAAGAAGGGAATGATGCGAAGTGAGGGGAAATTAGGTAGAGAAAATATGAAGAGTGGGGGTAAAGCAAGTTGAAAAAGTGGGTTGACTAATTTTTTAAATGTAAAAATTCTCATGTCTTATTTGCGTATATAAATTAGTTAATCTCATTTAATTTCCTTCACCAGGCATATCGATTTCCATGAGGAACATTTTGAATCGAAATGCTGAAATGCCATGTTAAATCTTCAAGTTTTCAAACAAATGTTCAAGTTTCCGGAAAGCAGTACTTTTAAAGGGATTCCGGATGGTAAACGAAAATCTGATACAGTAGGAAATACATTACAACTTCCCTCTCCGCAAATATCTGAAACGACGAGTGAGTTTAATGAGGTGCTCACTGACTTGATAACAAGAAAAAGTGAAGTCATAAAAAACAAGGCATATCGATCTTGTTTCTGTAATAAAAAGTGTACTGTTTTAGAGCCAAACCTCACAGCAAGGAAATGCTATAAAAATATTATCTAGATCACGTTCAAGTTTCATGATAAATAAAAAAATAAACACCTCTTTGGACTTTATTCACTAAAGTTAAAAACATAAAAAATTTGAAAAATCATAATACAAAAGATATAATAATTAAGTGAATGATTATATCGGACAGATATATACTAGATATATAATATTTACATGTTTCTTAATTCTAGTTTTTATTAACGTCAAATTGAAAATTAAAGCCCTTCAATGTATAGAACATTATTTTTCAACGACCATTTATTTGGAGTTTAAAAGTTTTATATTTAATATTTAATTTTCTGTTTGATTGAAAGAGAATTCTGATTAATACTCAAACTAAGTTGCGGCGGGGCAGTTTATTCATTTTTTTTAATATTTTGTATGATGAAAGGGAAGAATTATTTTTAATTTTCTTTTCAAATTGGCAAAAGTATTTTTCTACCATTGAAATTTTAATTACTTTGGGGAAAATGTAATTTTGTTTATAATTCTCTTTTGCGTTGGAAGAAAAATTTATGTATTTTCTACATTTTGGTTAATATTTTTATTAAGCTGTACTTGAGAATATTCTGTAAGTTGTATTTTTTTTAACTTCTTCATTTTTAACATTTTTATGGAGCTGAGAGCGAGAAAATTTTGTTTTTTAATTTCTTCTGAATCAGAAAAGGAAACTGTTTTTATTTTCAGCATTTTTATTCAATTATAAGGTAGAAAATTTGATTATTTAACTTGACTCTCAATTGAAAGAGTTACTTTTTGTATTTTAAAATTGTTTACTGATCTGGAAGATAGAAAATTTTGATTTATATATATTCTTTCTGGATTAGAAGAACAAATTTCTTCATTTCCAACATTTTGGTTATTATTTAATTAAGTAAATGCGGAAAAACTTCTGTCATTCTCGCATTTTTTAAGATTACGTGGGATTGCATAGATTACATCAATTACATGGGATTACGTAAGATTACACAAGATTACATGAGATTACATAGTATTATATGGGATTGCATAAGATTACAAAGGTTTACATAAGATTACATGGAATTAAAATTAAAAACTCCAACTGAAAATAGGACAAATATACATTGCTAAGACCAACGCTTAAAGACGATTTTATGTTTTACACTCCAATGTACTTATTGATCTGAATAGAATTGTTGCGTCCTAATATGTTTGTATTTAATTAGAAATCCTATTAATATTTGAGAAATAATATAAAGATAATCCAGTATAATTGAGGCTATGGATAGAAAGTGGGATTCTGCGAAAACATTACTTTTTTAAATAAAGTTTTTATTTAAATATTATTTTTCTTCTGTATGAATTTATATACTACAATTATTGTAACTTCTAAGTTCAGATTTATATTTTAACAAGAAGTTAAGTTTTATAGCTTATTATTATTATTTTTTTATGTATATTATATTCATATAATATATATTTAATAGAATATTTTCAGAAAAAGGTAAATAAAACTTTCCGAAAGCAATAAATAAACAATCATACTTTTGTTCGAAGTGTAAAATGTACTTTCATTATGGTTGGTTTTTGCAAAGTAATTGCACGTAGTGTTAAATAATTTTGAACCTCAATATATGTAAAATATTAATATATTTTCTTCAATATATGTTTTAAAAAGGAAAAAATTAATAGTCTTTTTAATCGACATTTCAGACGCTTTCAGTTATCAAAATAATGTGAATATTACTGAAATCTGGAACAACTCAGTTCGCCAAGTAATGGCAGCTATTCCTGTAGTGCGTATACAGTACTACCTCTAACTTTTTAGAATAAAAAATAAGGTCATTTTTTGTCGAAGTTTAAGAAAAATTATTATAAATTTGAAATATATCATACTTGAAGATCGGTTTTCTTATTTTATTAGATCAAAAAGTGACTAGCGTGATAGGTGACTTATTTGAACTACAAAGATGACTCTTTATGTTTGGCAAACAGGATACCTTCAATTCGAACGTACACAAATAGTTTTCAATCGGTTCCGACATTTTTCGTGTTTAAAACGTATTTAAAGCGAAAAATAATTCTGTAAAATTGAAATCACTATTTAATAATAAAACAAAAGTCTGCTCCCGAAATAAATTGTTGCTGAATTGATGCCATAAAATTTAATTAGCATAAGTTATCCAGTTCCGAAGAAATATATGCGGAATTTGACAATATCAAATATAATTAAGATTAGTTTGAATTATAGTTTAAAAAATGTTTTATTAAGAAAATGATTCTCTTCCGAGAAAATCAAGATTTACCGAGACGGTATCACACTACCAATTTTAATTGAAATCAGATTTCTTTTTAAAAATTGCATTTCTGGAAAATATAATTTTTCAATTTTTTCAACTAAATAAAAAAACTTTTAAAGTTAATTTGTGTTTGAAAAACATTTTTATGATGCATTTATGCTTCTTAAAATTGATCACAACTTTCAAATTAAAATTTGAACAGTTATTTCTAAAAAATATTCGGTAAACCTGTGTGCCATATTTGGTACAGTGGGCACTACCCTTCATTTAAACAATTAACAAAATTATATCTATTAGAATACCAGTAGATTACAAGAGATTAAGCAAGGTTAGATTGGATAACATGGGATTACACGAGATTACATGGGATTACGTAAGATTACAGAGAATACACAAATTTCAAACAAATTTGATGTATATTACACAGGATTACATGGGATTACACATTATTACGCGGGATTACATGGGATTACATAAGATTACAGGGAATACACAAATTAAATTGCATGTCAAACAAATACAAGGTATATTACACAAGATTACATGGGAGTATACATTATCACGCGTCTACAGGGAATAAATAGATTACATAGCATTTGAAAAGAATACACTGGATTACACAAGATTGCATGGGACTACATCGAACAGTGTACGTCAGATTACAACAGTGGTTAACCCCTCGGTTCAAGATTTATAATTATAGAGAAAAATTAATTTCATTGGTTGAAAACTGACCGAATTTTTCGTTTTCTTTGTTTATTTAAAAGTTAATTATTGTAACTAAAAATTTAACTATTCGGGTTAAAATAAAATTTTTTCTTAAAAATCCAACAGTTTTGTGGAAAATTTGATTGTTTTGTAGAACACCATTTTTTCAAATTGAAAATCAATTTTTTTAAATAAAAATTTAAATATTCCAGTTTTCATTAAAAGTTTGTGTAATTTCTGGTAAATTATTCTTCTTTGGTAAAAAAAAAATCTTTTTGGATGGAAATTCACCTGTTTGTTTAAAAATTTGTGAATTTTGTTGGCAATTCAACAATAACGTAGAAAATTCCTCAATTTGGTAGAAATTTACGTTTGAAAAAGTAAAAATTATATTTTTCAATCCAAATTTATGTATTCCATTTTTTTGTAAATTGATCTTTTATAGATTAAAAACTTTACTATTTTATATAAAATTTACTCCATTTGTAGACATTTTTTCTTTCTAGGTAAAACAAATAAAACTTCATGTTGAAAATTTATTTATTTGGTTAAAAATGATGTATTTTATTAACAATTGATCTTTTTAGTAGAAAATTAATATTCATGATTGTAAATTTATTATTTTTGTCTGAAATTCGATTATTTCATTCAAAACTTAACAGTTTTGTATAGAAATTTTAGAAAATTGGTAAGTAATTTAACTATCTGGAAGGAAATTTAACAATTTTGTAGAAAATTAGTTTTTTTTTTTAGTCGCATATTAATTTTTTAATTGAAAATTTAATTTTTTGTACATTTTTTGTTCAAGATTTATGTAATTTGTTCAAAATTGGTATTTTCTAATAAAAAATTAATCTTCTTTGTTCTGAATTTATTCCTTTTTTTTCTAAAATTGAATTATTTGACTGAAAATTAAATTGTTTTGTAGAAAGTTAAAATTTTAAAACCAATAATTTTTTTTTAATGAAAATAAAATAATATTAATAATATTATGTAATATTTCATTGTTTCTGTAGAAAATGAGGTCAATGAATCAATAATTAATCTTCTGGTTGAAAATTGATTTATTTCGTTAAAAATTTATTTATTTCGTTAAAAAATCGTATTTTTTCTGATAGAAAATTAGTCCTTTTGAATCTAAATTTATACAGAAAAAATTAATTAAAATTGAACTATTCCATGATTGTCCAAAGTGTATGTAATTTGATCAAAATTTTTCTTCTTGCTAAAAAAAAATCAATCTTCTTTTTTAAAAGTTTAACAATTTGGATAGATATTTACGTATATGGTTGAAAATTGGTCTTTTTTGTTAAAAATTGTTATGTTCTAGGTTGAAAATTTGACTATTAGTTTAAAAATGTATTCATTTTTTTAATTAGTATTTTTTGATAAAAATCTAATTATATTAATAAAAAAGAAACTAGTTTTATAGAAAATTCGTCTTTTTATCTTAAGAGTGGAATCGTTTTGCAGAAAATTAGTTGTTTTTTTTAATTGAAAATTTGGTGTAAATTTAATCTTTTTCGGTGAAAATTCAATTATTTGGTAGAAAATTAAAATGTTTTGTAAAAGGTTTGTCTTTTTGATTTGAAAATTTGAAATTTTGTTGAAACCTAACATAGATTCTTAATTCATAAAAACAATAAGATTCTACTCCGATCCATCTCCCCTCCCTCAACCCAAATCATTATACATTATTTTTGGATCAACCCTAAACAAATTCAAGAAAAAAAATATATTTGGCAAAAATTACCTAGAAAAGGGCTGGGGTAATCAAAACGTAGGAAACCTAAAATGGGGTATTAAAAATTAATCATTTTCAAATACTACATCCAACTTTTCAAAATCTACTTATTATATTTGTAAATGAAATAATTATAACAAGTTTAATTATTAATATAGAACTTTGTCAGGATATAATAATAATGTTTATTAGCAAAGTTATTAACAGCATGTGAACAACTTTAATGGACTTTATACGCTAAGATAATCACATACGAGCGGACAGAGAGTAGAGAAGTTTATTTGTTAGCTTCATAGTGAGAAACAGGTTACTAAAGTTGAATCTAAAATTATCTATCAAATATTTTATCATCACAGTCTTAAAAGCAGAACCATCTATTTATAATTACTTGTCGCTGAAAACCACCTCACGTAAAAGCGAATTATAATTTTTTTACGTACTTATCGAGCCAGTGAGAGTAAAACGTGCTTAACCTCATTTTAAAAAAATTATAAAATTTAAAATATCGCGTTATACGAGAACGGAATATAAGAGATATAAAATAAGTGTTTTTTTTAAGAAATTTAAAATTTCATATTTGTAATCAACCTACAATTTTTTTCAAATAGAGCCAGAAATACAAGAAATTATATTTCCATAGAAAAATGTATGAACTAAAAAAAATAATTATAAATTTCATTACTATTCTTGCTATCAATAAATTTTTAAAATACACCCTTTAATTTGCTATATTGTAAAAAAGTTCTAGTGAATAAAATACTCTAATCATAAAAAATGGGGCTACATTTCATTTTTGAAATCCACACGTCACGATAGCAGAAAGCAAACTTTTTTTTGTTTGAACTGCGTAAGCGAAGTAGACAAATAAAAAATGGTTTTAACTCAATTTTTTTCCCTGGTAGACAAAATCTGACAGCCTAGTTATATAGTGTTTGGTTACAACCCCAGCTTCAGAGTGTTGACGGAAAAATAACGACCATACTTTTTTAGCAGCTTTCCGTTACATTTTTTTATGTAATCGTCTTTTTAGTTTAATGAAAGTAACATCAACTTAGTTAAAAAAATTTTGTAAATTTAAATATGGCTTACATGTGTGAAAATTAAAATAGAATAATTAAATTTTGAACTGTATGGAAAAAAATATTTTAGATTAATATAAATCATATTTTGTCTATTTTTATTTATTACAATGAGTATAAAAAATCATTTGTGAGAAAAAGGACTACGCCCTTATTTTATCATTATAGATATTTTATTTTATGGCATTCCTTTGATATGAAGTTAAAGTATTAATTGGATTTGCTTTTGACGCAAAGTAATTACCAGGATAAAACTTTTATTGTATTAATTGTTTTCATCATTACTTAGTATATAATATTTACAAAAGTTAGTATTTTATTTTGTTTTAAAGACTTCAAAGGGCTTTAAGAACTTTAAAAAAATTGAGAGTTTTTGAAAAAAAATGTCCAACCTTTATAAGGATTTTGTAGAAATAAATATAATTTAAATGGTTTTACGGTATTTTTAATTATTTAAGGATTTAAAAATCTTTTTTTAGTTTTTAAAGATCTTTAGGAATTTTCGATAAAATTTACAAGATTTGTAATTCTACAGATTACAATTAATATTCAATTTATCTAAAGATTTCAGGGTATTTTAAAAGATTGCAAAACGTTTTCAAGTGTTTTTCACGATATTTAACAATATTCCCAGAAATTATAAATTTCAACGAATTTTAAAGATTTTAAAGTCTTTTGAAAAATTCCAAAGAATTTTCAAGAGCTATTTGAGGGTAGGTTAAAGATTTTAAGTAATTTTCAATTTCAAGAATTTAAAATATTTCCGGGTATTTTAAAAGATTCCAATGAATTCTCAATAAATTTTAATAAATGAAAATTAATGTAGAGGATTAAAAATATTTTAGGGTATTTTTTAAAGTTTCAAAGAAACGTTCAAGATTTATGCAAGGATATTTTAAAATATTACAATTATTTTTCAATTTTTATGTTCTCCTAACATTTCAGGGTATTTTTGAAACCCATAAAAATGTAAAAATTATCGTACTGTAACTAAAAATATTCTCAGAAATTATGAGTTTCAAAGGATTTTGATAATTTTAGGGCATATTTAAAGATATACAGGGATTTTTTTATTATTTTATGGTAATATAAAATATTTCCATGAACTATGAACTTTAAAGTGTTTTAAATATGTTACCGTATTTTTAAGGATTTCAAGTAATTTAAGATTTCAAATAATTTAAAATATTTTAGGGTATTTTTAAAAAATTCCAAAAACGTTGGAAAGATTTTAATAAGTGGAAAGAATTTTGAAGACTATGAAAGAATCTAGGGTATTTGGAAACATTCCAAGGACTTTCCAATATCTGTTTCAGGGTAGTTTAAAAGATTTTAAGTAATTTTTTTAACTTTATTATATTTTAGGGCGTTTTAAAGATTTCAACGTATTTTAAATTCTAAAGTACTTAAAAGATTTTAGGTTATTCTTAAAGATTCTAAAGAATTTCCAATAGGTTAAAATGAATAGAAGGAAATTTAGAGGATTTTAGGGTGTTTTTGAAAGTATCCAAAGAATTTTAAGGTATTTTAAAAGGTTTGAAGAAATTTTCAAGGCTTATTTTAAGTTAATTTGAAATATTACAATTCATTTTCAATTTTCAATTTTTATAAAGATTTTAGGGTGTTTTTACAAAGCCACCAAAATTTTCAAATTATAATTCAGTAATTAAAAACATTTTCAGGAATTATTAAATTTAGGTTACTTCAAAAGTTCTAAATAATGTTTTAATTTTAAATAGACTTTGATAAATGGAAAAAAAATTCAGATGACTTTTAAAAATCTTTTAACGCTATTTAAAAACCTTTTAAGGAATTAGGAACTTTAGATGATTTTGATGATTTTAGGTTTTTTTTAAAGAATCGGAGGAATTCTGAAGAACTATATTAAGGTACTTTAAAAGTTTCCATGCAATATTTAGTTTAAAAGGATTAAAAATATTTTAGGGTGTTTTTAAATATTTCAACGTTTTGTCAAAAGATTTCAATAAATGGAATGAATTACAGAGAAATTTGGAAATTTTAAGGTATTCTTAAAGGTTTTAAGGGGTTTTTAATTTCAGGGATTTAAAAATATTCCAGCGAATTCTTATTACATTTCAAATAAGAGAAGGAATTTCGAAAGATTAAAAAAATTAAAGTGTTTTGAAGAGATTTCAAAAAAGTGGAAGTTATTTTAATGAATTTACAATGGTTCTCAGAAATTCTAAAGAATTATTTTAGGAGATTTAAAAAGCTTATGAGTAAATTAAATTTTCAAGGTATTTGAAAGATTTCATAGTTTTGAATAAACGTACAAAATATGAAAGGATTTGAAAGATTTTAGGGTCATGTTTAAGATTCCGAGGAATTTAAAAGAATTAAATAAGGAAATTTTCAATTTGAAAATATTAAAAATATTTGAGGGTACTTCAAAAGATTATTTTGCATAGTATTTGTATTTCTAAAGATTATCTAAAGATTCCAGGGTATTTTTGAAGATTGCAAAAGAACTTTCATGTTTTTCTATGATATTTAACAATATTGCCAGAAATGATGAATTTAAAAGGAATTTAAAGATTTCAGGCTATTTTTTTAATCCCAAGGAATTTCAAAGAGATATTTTAGAGTACTTTAAAAAATTTTAAATCATTTTTAATTTGGATAATGTAAAATATATTAGGGTATTTAAAAAGATTATAACGAATTCTCGATAGATTTCAATACACGGAAAAAATTCAGAGGATATGAATGATTTTAGGGTATTTTTAAGCAATAAAAAAATTGTAATTATTGTACGTTAAATAATATATTTCCATGAATTATGAATTTTAAATTAGTTTAATTATTTCAGGGTATTTTTAAAGATTCCAAGTAACTTGAAATTTCAACAGAATTGAATTTCAATAAATGGAAAAATTGCAGAAGATTTAAAAGATTTTAAGGTATTATTATATTTCAATAAATTGAACGGATTTCAAAGTATTTCAAGGGTTTTAAGGTATTTTCAAAGATTTCAAGTAATTTTCAATTTAGGTTATTTTAAATATTCCGACGAATTTATATTAGATTTCAGTTAAGAAAAGGAATTTTGGAAGAGGCTTTTTTAAAGAATCCAAGTAATTTTTAGTTTTAAAGGATTTTTAATATTCCAGGATATTTTTAAAAATTCAACTGAATTTTAAAGAGATTTCAACAAACTTCTGAGGATTTTAATTATTTTGTGGAACTTAAAAATTTTTAAATACAATTTTAAAGATTTTCGCAGAAGTTTGGAAGATACGAAATGATTTTTTAAGACTTCTAAGGTTGCAAAATATTATGATGAGAGAAAATATAACTTAAAATTTATTTTATGTAATAGCTAAATTAAAAAATAAGGGGAAAATCGGTTATTTTACATTAATCGGTTAATCAAATCATGTAATCAAAAACAATATTATTACATGATATTTTAAATCGTATAAATAAATGTGACCTTCTAAACCCTTTTTCAACTTTTGATTTCCGGATCGTTTAGCAATCTGTAGTCACATGAACGGTTCAATATTTGCATTTGAAAAATGCTGTTTGAAGTCAAATTAAATGCTAATTCAATGAAAATGAATTCTCTTTAAATTGAAGATTCATAATATTTCAAGCATTTCTGAAATTTATTTCTTTAAAAAAATTGTTTTCCTCTATGATCGTTTCATCAATTCATTTAGTACATACATTCTATTATTCAAATTTCAGGGAACCTTTTAATTTCTCTTTTTTTCTCTCGAAATTTCTTTACTTTTAATACATTGCACAGCATAAAAAAAGAGAATTTATAAATGCATTTTAGATTCCTTTATCTTATGCACGCACACGTATAAAAATAAACGCGAAGTATTGAAAGTAGTTTTTTATTCTCGTCTTATCGATTTAAGTTTATCGTCAATAGTACCTTTTTGAATTTTCATGTTTAAAAATTTTAAGTTTTAAATTTTAAACGAAATCTTATGAACATTTAATTGAAATTTCAAACTCAACAATATATATATTTTTCAATTTTATAATTTGTAAATCAAAAACGAAGTATAAAGAGAAATTCAAACTTGAGCAGCTTACAATTAATTTAATAATCTTTTCAAATGTAATATGCGGAAATTCATCTACTTTCTTAAATATGGCATTTCCTGACTAAAAGCTTTTTTTTCTAAATCTATTTCTTTCATTAAAAAATTAACTGTTTGTTTAAAAAAGGTTTTTTTTTGTTGAAAATAAATTTTCTTCACTACTGAAGTACAATATACCTTTGTTTTACGGGTTTTTTAAATTGATTGTTTTAACTAAAAATTTAACTATTTGGTAGAAAAGTCAAGTCTTTTGCAGAAAATTAAATATTTAAAAAAATTGAGTTTTTTAAAATTAAAATTTAACTATTATATTATGCGTTAAAGAATTATAGAATTTATTTAAAATTCATCTTTTGGGGTGAAAAGAATTAAACTTGATTAAATATTCAACTATTTTGTTAAAGAATTCATGTATTTTGTTGAAATTTCGTCTTTTTTTAAGAGAAAAATTAAATATTCTCATTGAAAAATTCAATGACTTGTTTCCAGATTTATACATTTTTTTGAGAATGTGTCCTTTTTCATATGTGACCATTGGAAAATTTTGTAGGAAATTTTTTTTTTAATTGAAAATTAATTTTTAATACAAAAATGTACCTTTTTTAATTTTTTAATATTTATCTTGTTAGTGTATAAATTAAACGATTTGGTTGAAAATTTATTTTTAGCAGAAAATTAAACTCCTTGGTTCCAAATTCATCCTTTTTGAAAATTCAGCAATTTTCTAGAAAATTCAACTGTTTTGTTGAAAACTGGTTTAAATTTAAATTAACTTTGTGTATGAAAATTTAACCATTTCATTTTTTTAAACTATTGATCTCTTCAGTTTAAAAATCTAACTATTTGGTTAAAAATTGATCTAATTTGTTAGAACATCGTCCTTTCTGGTAGAAAATTAATTTTCTCATTTAAAAACTCAACTATTTTGATATAAATTTATCTATTTTCTCTTAGTACAATTTGACTGTTTTTCTTTTTAAGAAAAAATCTTGTCCCGGTTGAAACTTCATCTATTAAATTTTAAAAAAATATATTTATGCTCTTTAGTAAAAAATTCAAGTACTTGGTTGAAAGTTGAACTACATTGTAAATTCGGAAATAAAAATAAGATCCATGTTTGTATTTCCATAATTTAAAATTTAAGATTCTAAAAAGAATCTAATAGAAGCTGAATCGAGATTTCTAATTAAATAATCAAAATTTTTCATTTTGTAAGTATTCAATCAAAAACGCAGTTACAAGAAATTTTTTTAATGATGCAGTTCAGAATGGAAATCATTGCCTTCAATGCTGAAAATTTGCAAATGTGACCATCAAGATTTAGAATTTTTATTTTATTTTTTTAAGTATATAATTTTATTAAAAATATAATTGCTCAAAAATATGAGAATTGCAGTTGAAGTAATAAGCTTTTAAAATGTAATATGCGCAAATTTTAAGCGATCAAATTAATCTCAACTTCTTGCCAGAAGGCAAAAAGACTTGGCTACGAGAAATTCTAAGCCATTAAATCTTTGTTAGATTGAAGATTTAAAGCTTTCCCCAACGAATATTTTTTGTAAATATAAAACAGTCGATTTTTTCCACTTTATTTTGAATAATTTCAGCTATTACAATTTACCTATTTAAAATAATAAATATAAGTTTACTGTGCCAAATTTTACACACACACGAATTAGTTACCTAAAAGATGCAAAGGAGAATAGTCTCTTCATCTGTTTTTTTCTTCATACTTTAATTTTAAATCACAAACAAATTATAATAATTTATTTTCATATGAACAAATTAGTGTTGACTGAAATCTTAAATTCTCAAATCTAAGAGTTGTGACCTATATTTATTTTAAATATTCATTTACGTTCGATCAAATTATGAAGAAAGTTTTTTAAATTTTATTTAAAAAATTAGAAAAATACATAGAAAATAATTAAGTTTTTAATGAGTTTTTATTCTTTTAAATTACTTTATATTCTTTCGAATTCTTTAAAATGCTTTTAAATTCGTGGAATTTCGTGAATTCTGAGAACTCGCTAAAATCAAATATATTCAAAATAATGCAAAGAATTGGGTAGAATTCAGCCGAACTGAAGGGATTTAAGAATATCTACAAATTCTTGAAATTTTAGAACTAATCGAATTCAAAGAATTAAAGCAATTAAAAAAATACAGGTATTTCGAAAAATTTCCGGGATCCAAAAAATGTAAGGAATTCAAAGAATTTATGAGTTTTTAAAGGAATTCAGTGGATTTAGGACATGAAAAAAAATCTAAGAAATTTAGAATATTCAAGGAATTCAGAGAATTGGGAATATTCGAAGATCTTAGCGTATTCAAAGAATTCCGCATATTTAGAGAATTTTTGATATTCAAGGATTCAAGGGAACTCTTAGAATTTCATAGCATTTGAGAAATTTAAGGAATTTAGAAAATTCAGAATATTTAAGGAATCCAGGTGAATACAATAAATTTATAAAGTCTATGAATTCAAACAATCAAAACATTCGGAAGATTTGTGTAAATTCCGGTTATTTAGAAAATTCAAAGAATTGTATTCATTAATAATATTCCAGAAATTCAGACAATTCAGAATATGCAAAGATTTGATAAAAAAAAAAGGATTCAAGAAATTATGAGAACTTCGAATATTTAAGGAATTAAATTTATTGAAGTATTACAGGGAACTCTAGAAATTTCAGAGAATTTAAGTAACTTGAAGAATTCAGAATATTTGATGAATTCAGATGAATTAAAGGAATTTAGAAAAGCATATGAATTAAAGGAGTTTAAGAAATTTGGAAGATTCAAGGAAGTTCATGTAATTTATAGAAATCAAAGAATTTCAGAAATTAGGAATGATCAAGAAATTCAGAAAGTTCTGAATGTCCGAGGATTTCATTAAATTCAAAGAATATGAGGAATTTTAAAAATTCCGAAAATTCAAAGAATTCACAATAGTCAAGAATTACAGGGAATTCTTAGAATTTCAGTGCATTCTGAGAATTAAAGGCATTCAGGGAATTAAATGCATTCAGAGAATTCAGAGTGTTTACAAAATTCAGATGAATTGAAAGAATTTTAGAAAGTATAGGAATGCAGGAAATTCAAAGAATTAAGAAGTTTTATGAAAATTCAAGCCATTATAAGAGTATTCAAAGTTTTTCCAGAAATTGAGAATATTCAAGGTATTCAGAAAATTCAATGATTTCAGAGAGTAAAGAATATTTCAGGAATTCAGTTGGTTTAAACATATTTGAAAAAATCTATGAATTCAAGGAATTCATAGAATTTATAAGATTTAAAGGAATTCAGATAATTTAGAGACTTCAAAGAACTTCAGAAATTCAGAATATTCAAGAAATTCAAAGAATTGAGCATATTTCAGTATTTTGAGGAATTTACAGAATTCGAGAAATTTCGAGAATTCTCAATGTTTAATGAATTCAGAATATTGAAGAATAATAGGGAATTCTGAGAATATTCGAGATCATTTTTAGGAATTTAGAGAATTTCATACATTGAGAATATTTAGTGATTTCAGCGCATTTAGAAAATTAAATGAATTTAGAAAATTCTGCATATTGATAAATTTAGGAAATTCAAGGATTTTAAGGAATTCTGCAAATTTCCGGGAATTCACGAAATTTATAGAATCCAGAATATTTAAAGAATTCAGCTGAATTGAAAGAATGTAGGAAAGTCCATCTTTTCAGGAAGTCAATAAATTCAGAAGATTTTACGGAATTAAGATAATTTGAAGATTATAAATAACTTTAAACATTAAAAGTATTCAAGGAATTCGGGTAATTCAGAATATTTAAGGATTTTATCGAATTCAGAGAATTCCTAATATTGAAGAAATTTAGGATATTTAAGAATTATAGGAAATCCGGTCAGGGAATTAAATTAATGCAGAGAATGCAGAATATTCTAAGAATTTAGCTGATTTGAACATATTTGAAAAAATCTATGAATTCAAGAAATTTAAATAATGTAGTAGAATAAAAGGAATTCAAGAAATTAAGAAAATTCAAAGAACTTCCGAAATTCAGAATATTCAAAGAATTTTATCGAATTTAGAGATTTCCAAACATTGAAGTTATTTATAGTTATGAATAGACAAGGATTTCAGAGAATTCAGAAAATTCGATAAATTCAGAAAACTTCAAATATGAAAGTAATTCAGCATATTCAAGGGTCACAGGGAATTCTGAGAATTTCAAAGCATTTGGGGAATTCAAAGAACTTTCTGGAATTCATAATCTTTTGAGAATTCAAAAGAATTTTTGAAATCTACAAGATTTAGAGATAAAGGACTTTTAGGAATTCAGAATATTGAAGGATGTCAGAAAATTGAGAGAATTCAAGTAATTCAAAGAATTAACGGAATTCAGAATATTCAAGGGATTCGGTGAATTCAGAATATTCAAGGATTTTATCAAATTCAGAGAATTCCGAATATTGAAGGAATTTATGATATCCAAGGATTACAGGGAATTCTAAGAAGTTCAGGATATTCAAGTCATTTAGAAAATTTAGATGAATTAAAAGAATTTAATAATGTCTATGAATTCAATAGATTTGAAGAAATTCATGGGATTTAGAGTATTCGAATTGCTTCCACAAATTTATTATATTAAAGAATTTCAGGCAATTCAGATTATTCAAGGATTTCAGAGAATTCATAAAATTCGATAAATCCAGAGAACTCCGGATATTAAAGTAATTCAGAATATTCTAGAATTAAATGGAATCCTGAAAACTTCAAAACATTTGGGGAATCCAAGAAACTTTCTAGAATTTATAATCTTCTGAGAATTCAAAAGAATTTTTGAAATGCAGAAGATTTGGAGATAAAGGAATTTTAGGAATTCAGAATATTGAAGGATGTCAGAAGATTGAGAGAATTCAAGTAATTCAACGAATTCACGGAATACAGGAATTCAGAATATTCAAGGGATTCGAGGAATTAAGGATATTTGAGGATATCAGAGAATCTAGAGAAATACAAAATTCCATAGAATTCAGTGATTCAGAGAATTTGGGAAAATTAAAATATTATCAGGAATTCACAGAATGCAACGCAATTAGGAAAGTCAAGTAGTTTCAGAAATATCAAATTTTGAAGAATTTAAAGGAATTCAAAGCATTTTAGGAATTTCAGAGTGTTTAAGAAGTTTAAAATATTCAAGAAATACAGAGAATTCGAAAGCAAAAAGAATCTTGAAGAATTCAATGAATTCGGAGATTTTCTCGGATTCACAGAATTCAATTCATTCTGAGAATTAAGGGATTTAAGGAATTATAAAAATTAAGGGATTCAGAAAATTTAAGGATTTTGAGTGTGAATTTGGATTTGTTAAATTATTTAACTTATCTTTCATATTAATTATTTTTTACAATAATTTTTTAACGATAACATTATAAAATTTTTTAAATGAAACCAAGCCATTTGAAGGGTTTCGATACAAGCTTTGAATTCAAGATTGTTTAATGAAATATTTCAAAGGGAAAAAGTTAACAAACATTTATAATATTAAAAATTTTTCTGACTTTTTTGTGCAGTAAACTAAAAATATTAAAAACTCCACTCATATTTGTACTTAAACCAAGTCTTATTTCAAAAATATTAGTTATCAATTATTCTTTTGATTTTTTGTACAATTTTGAAGATTTCTAATTAATTTCAAAGAATTCTATATATTATTTATTGGAAATGATTCTTTTTTATTTTACTTACGTGCTTCTAGACTGTAAATAATAAAACGAACCAATTCAAAAAATCAGGAATAAAAAAATATCTCTGTGAAAACATAAAGATTGTTATTGACATTTGTAAGCAATCAAATAAAAATAATTACGATTTTTACCTTTCAATGTTGATTTTTTTGTCAGAAACTTTTTGAAAACATTACTCCTACAGTGACATACAGTACATTTGACTAACTTTACAGCAGACGCGAAATACAAAACAATAAAGTATTGTCCCCTATGGAAATATAACCAATTTTTTCAACTTTTTGTTGTATTTCAACTTCACTTTTGTCAGAATTTTTAATCTATCTAAAGATTTTTTTAATATAATAGAATAAGTTCGAAAATTTGTGTAAAAAACATATTTTAAGTGTAAGGATCGCCAAAAAACAAACTAAAGTATTTTTCGTTGTTAAATTTTTTATTTTCGAAAAGCAAGAACATAGTGAAGGTAAATTTAGAAACGAAAATTAGATCCCAAATAAATTTCTTGAGTTAAAAATTGGCTACAATTGTTTAAATTCAGTTTCAAAAATGTAAACGCAGATATAATTATGAGATATTTTATGTTAAATTTCGTTAACTTTTAGAAACTATATCTTCATTTAGAAACAACAATATTTAACTTTGATCATATTTTTAGATTGATCAACTTAATTAAAATAATTCCTATAAGCATAAATAATTCCCAAAATTATATTGTCATTAATTTCTGAATTTTTGTGCGCAAATTTATTTTTTAGGATATGTCACCGAGTAGAAATTTAAACTATATTTTGAAGCAAAATTGATAAAGAAAAGCAAGTAAAGTTTTGGAACTTTGCCAAAATTTACTTCGATGTAAGTACTTTATGCTAGAATTATTTTAAAAAATCTATTAAATCATGAAAATGGGTGAAATGACCGAGACTTGAATTTCACAAAATTTTGGCAACGATCCATAATATTCAATAATTATAAAAAACATTAGGTAGCACTTTTAGAATTATATAATTTTTGAAAATCATCTTTTCGTCAATTGTTTACTTTTTTTAATTTGTCACGTTATAATTTTTTTTTAATTTCCTTGATTTGCGCTTTTTTTTAAAGGAGTACTTGAGAACACTTTTAAATAATTCCTTGTATCAGAAACTAGTTGATTGCAAATTGAAAAAATGAAATTTAGAATAATCAAAATTTTTATTCTTTAGGAAAAATATTGTTTATTCAATCATCCGGAAAATAATTTAAGGTCGAATTCGCGCGCTATGCGCTACTTTTGAACAAGTCTTGAATTTATTCTAATATGTAAAACTGTAGCTTCTTAAACTTGAAAACCTAAATAAAATTATAAAAACTTAAGATTGTGCATTTTGATAAATAATTTAAGTCGACAAATAGATAATTCAATTTTTCTTTCTTTTTGCATTTAATATGTATCAAAATAGCTTATTAGCCATACTAAATATCAGAATATTGTCAATACTTAATATTTAGTTATGTTGTTAATAATTTATACAAACAAATAGAACATTGTCATCTATTTTTCTAAGAGCAAAATTATTTATTATATTTCTAAGCCTAAATTATATTTTTTAAATAAATATTCCATTTTAACAATAATCTGGAGTTTAGTTAGTCTACAGAAGTATTTTTACTAATATGAAGATGAAATATAATTTTTCCTCAAAAAATAGGTGAAGATTTTGTACTTGTCGACTTAAATTATTTATAATAATTATACGCATTACGTGTTAGCAATTTTTTGAATATTTCAGCAAATCCTTTAATCTACAGCAATAAATATTACAGCGCAAATAATATTTTTCAATGAGAAAATAAGGTGAATATTCTATTTTTTAACCTAGATTATTTATAACAAAAGTAACAATTGCTTTGAGTTTAAGAAGCTTGCAAAACTATTTTAATAAATATAAGATCAGGCATAATTATTTCACGAAAAGAGATGAGAATTTTGTACTTGTTTATTTGAATTATTCATAACATTGCTGAGAGTTAAGTGTTAACAATATTTTATATATTTAAAAAAATTCTTTAAGCTACTTCGAAACATACTAGAGAGAGAGTAGTTATTTACGCGAGAAAATAATTTTAAAAAATGTATATCTTTTAAATCAAATTATTTATAACAAATATGAGCGATAAATGTTACCAATATTTTGCAGCAGAATAAGTCGGATATGTTATTATTATTATTATTATGAACATAAGATGAATAAGAACTTTTTGGTGAAAAACGATGAAAATGCTTTATTTGTTTATCAAATATTTTTGCAACACTAAAATCTTATGATAAACTAAAAATATTTTAAAAATTTCGATGATCAAGTCTTTCAATTTGATATTCTAGTATTTCGAATAATCGGTAAAAAAATTGTTTACGAATTTATGCTGTGTCTATGTGTACCGAAAATTTAGAAAAATTAGTTAGTAATTTCCGTATAATAACGGAACTTTGAGATAATTTTTGGTGAAAAACTCATATTTGATTTGCTATAAACTGAAAATGATTTGGATTGAAGTTGTAAATTTTTAATAATTTAACTTTGAGCGCTTCCAGTTAAATCTAATACAAGTCCAACTACTTTGAATTTTAAATAATCCAATTTATAAAATTTTATTCCGAAAATATTTAATTTTAAAATCTGTAAAATTTTCCTTTTCAAACTTCAACTTTTGTTAATAATGGATTTTGAAATTGTTTATATTTTCAATCTTATAAAATAAATATTCAGGGACACCTATTTTGAAAAATAATTATTTTTAACGAATTAGTTTTTAAGATTGAAATTTGAAAATGCTTTAATTTTTAAACAAAGTATAAAATTGTCTTATTTTTATGCATTAAGTTTAAATTCGTTCGTTCTAAAATTTACCAAGTAGAAAGCATGTAGTTTTTAAATTTTTTGATAATTACGAAAATTTAAAGATTTTCAATATTTAAAATTCTTTAATCTTAACAGGTGAAAATTAAAATGTATATAATTTTAATTTAAAATTATAGTTTCGAATACGCAATTCTATATCAGTTCAGTTTTTTGGGCCTTGAAACTAAAGCTTTTTGCTTTAAAAGCTTCGATTTGAAAAGGTTTTCTTTAAAATTTTCTAATCCATGGATGTTTCAAATTTCCTAATTTTTTAGATTTGAAGATTCAAAATTTTGATTTAAATTTAAAAAATGCAAATCTTTTTTATTATTTTTCTCAAATTCCAAAATTTTTAAATTACCGAAGCATAAAATTTCCGAATTATAAAATTTGTAAATAATAAAAATCCTCAATTGGAAAATTCTCGAATAATAAAATTCTCGACACTTTATCATATAACCGAATTTGAAAACTCCCAAATAATAATAATAATAATATTCCGGCATTTTGAAATAGCCGAACTAAAAATTTTTACAACTGAACAATTAAAAAAAAAATTCTTGATATAATGGATTAAATTATTACCATGAAAATTTTAATTTTTCATGTTTAGCAATTTTATAATGTAAATATTTTATTATTCGCAAATTTTATTATTCGTAGATTTTATTATTCGAGAATTTTTCAGTGTCGGGAATTTAATTTTTGGAATTTTCATGTCGTCCCAATTTCAAAAAATAAAATTACCGAAACATTAGAATTTCGAATCGGAAGAATACAGAACAGTTTACGATATTACCAAACTTTTAAATTTTTGAAAAATAAAATTTCTGTCTGAAAATTGTCGAATTATAAAATAACCAACACTTATCCAAAATATCCCTTTCTTTAAATTAGTATTTGGTAATTAAAAACATAATAATAAAATATTCCGACCCAATAACAAAATTTATTAATCATTAATTTTTGAATTAAAATTTGAATTTAAAATAGGAATAATTATAAAAATACATTAACCATTAAAAAATATTCTTTGATCAACATTTTTAATTTATTTTTTCTCATAAATAAATAATATTGATCGAAAAAAATTTTCTTATTTGTTTAAATTAGGAAATTTTATTTTGAGAATTTTATTATTCGGGAATTTTCGAATTAGGCATTATTATAAACGGTTCGGTTAATTTCTTAATCGGGAATTTTCAAATTCGGGACTTTAATTTTTTGGCGATTTTATAATTTTGAGAAATTTGATCTTGGAATATTTTACTTTTCGGGAATCTTACAGCGTCTGGAATATTAATTTTCGGGATTTTTGAGTCTTCTTATACCAGCGAGTTTGGAAAATTTCTTGATAATAAAGTTTTTGACAGAAAATAGCCGGATTATAAAATATCCGAGACTGGAAAATTCCCAAACTTAAACAATTTAAAATAATGTTGTATATCAATATTATTTATATCCGAATATAGGCAATTCAACTAATTGTCTTTCATAAATACGATTTATTTCTTAAAATTAAAATAATAAAAAATATTCTGATGAAAGAAATTTTGGTTAAAGTTTAAATATTTTCAACGTTATTGTTTGAATTTCCAATAAAAGTAATTTTAAAAATATATAATATTAAATGAAAAATCTTGTTTGAAAGTATACATATTATCTTTTTTTAAATTAAACACTTTCTCAAAAATCGAATTTAAATTTACCAAAAATAAATAAAGAAGAAACTTTGCAATAAATCAATGCTGAACTGAATCCTGTAAAGTTTGTTAGGAAAATGTTAGTCCGTCCGGAGAGAATTGAAGAAGTCTGTTTTCGTTCGAGGCGCAGGTCTTTCTGATTTTTTTTTTTAAGACAATTACTGTACAATAATTTTAATTTTAAATTTAAGCAACGATTTGAAAGAAATTTGATAGATTAGGAAAAATACCTTTAATTAAAATATTTGATAACTGTATTTTTAATGAATAAATTATATTGATTAAAAATCGATTTATTAATTTCTTGAAATTTAAAAATTTATAATTCCGGAATTTTTAACTTTTTAAGTGTTATGAACAGTCGGGAATTTGATTTTTCGGAAGTTTTTAGTCGTCCCTTTTTAAATTCAAGAATTTTCTAAACTCCGCCATATTATAAATTGTTTACGAATTTTTGAAGCCGAGAAGTTACTATTCCGGCAGTTTTATAATTTGGCAATTTTCTGTCGGAAATATTATTGTTCAGGAAATTTCAAATTGAGAAATTTTCAAATAAGTTAATATTATAAATTATGTAAAAATGTTAGTATTCTGGAATTTTGCAAGTCGGAATTTCTATATTCCAGCAATTTTGTAATTCGCAAATTTTCTCTCGGAAATATGGTTTGGAAACTTTCAAATCTAGTGATACTTTAAATTATCGGAACTTTATTATGAAGGAATTTTCCAAGTAGAGATTTTATTATCTCAGCAATTTTTTAATTTCGAAAATTTTCTATTTCAAATATTATCTTTTTCCAGAATTTCAGTATCGCCAATTTTTTTTCAGGATCTTTCAGTCACTTCTAAGGTTTTCCTTCTCAATTTTCATACTCTCTACTCATCCCTGATACACGAATCAAAATGCACACCTTGTATTTAAAAATGTGTTCACTTTCCTTTGCAAAGTGCTTAATTTTCTTGAAAAAAGGGCCTCTCCTCAGTAAATCCCTTTCCACGTTCCACTGCAATTTTGCCACGATCGCCTGCTGCAACTACACACTTAATAAACTTATTTCTCCTTAAAGAAAAATCCTCAACAAAAGCAAACTCCTTGATCACCTGAAACAGTTCTCCAAACAGTTGCAATCGCCTCGGAAAAGTTTCTATCGCGTAAATGTCGACACGGTGTTCAAACTGTAAATAGAAGTGATCTAATCACCAGAAGTAATCAAACACGGGTCAGTGATGGTTCATTTAACAGCGAATCAGGGATAGATCGTTCAGCAATTAATTGCGAAAATTAGTGCCCGCTCGAATTGATTGCAACGATATCGTCACGTCGTGCACTCACGCTCGCGTAAACTGCAATTTCGAAAAGGTCATAAAGGTTCGGTGGTGCGCGCCGCGTTAAATGGACCGATCGAGCTCGACGCTGATTCCGCCGTGCAGTAGATACACACTGGCCGGTTCAGCCCTTCGCGCCGTATCAGGAGTGGAAAGGATCCGAGAGTGGGGGTCCGGGGTGGAAAAGAGGGGGCAGATCTCGCAGCCTCACAGCAGTGCTGAAGATTCTCCTGGTCCATATAGAATTTCGGACTCTCCGCTTTATTAGATCATCTGATAATGCCACTGAGCAAGCAACCCTCGCGGAAAATAACAACCGTCTTTAATTGACCCTACATGTAGATAAGGGTCTTTAAGATCGTCCAAAAAATCGATTTTGGACTTTTCATCATGCCAAACAGTTTTGAAAACTCCATTTGGAGATGAAATTAGATTATTTGATATGTAGAACAGGAACATAAGCATCATCAGTTTTTTTTATAAATTTAACTAAATATAATTTTCTAGCGATTGTTGAAAAAATTAGAAAAAAAATTTTTGAAGATTGCAGCTTTATGGAAAAAGAACCTGAAACTTTTGTTAGATATTAATTTATTTTAGTGCAGCTTACACAACGTTAGGAAAAATTCTAATCTGCTTAAAGGATATATACAAATATTTTTAACAAATTTGCTGTTCATTTTTCCAGAAATCTTAAAAAGATTTGTTATTCCCTTAAAAACTTTCATAATTTTTAAAATACTTATCAAGCTTTGATTTAAAAACTTTAAAAATCGACATTTTTTCCTAAATTTTTAGAAACAATTTCAAGTTTTAAATTATTTTTGAATCTTTCTAAAACTTCTAAATTTTAATAAATCATATGAGTTTTAGAATTTTTTCTTAATCTTAATGTTTTAAATAAAAAAGCCTTTTACAAATTTCTCCGTTATTTTAAGAGAGTTTTTTATTCACTTCAAAACTTTCACTATTCTTAAATGGCTTCTAAATTTGTTGTTGAAAATTATAGAAAAATATAGATTTTGTTTGAAATGGTTTTAAATCCTTCAAAATTTTAAATTATTTTAAATTATTTAAAAACTTCTACTTAGCTTTTAAAATCACTCCGATTTTATCAAATTTTCTTATTCCCTCGAAAAAATTCTAAATTCTTAAAAAACTTGTAAGGTTTTTGTTCAAAATCTTAAATAATCGACAATTTGTTTAAAAATTTTTAAAATCGTTTCAAGTTTTAAATTATGTTAAATCTTTTTCAAAGTTTTTCTTAAACTTCATTGTTCACTATGAAAGTTTTTTTAACTTACTTAAAATGTTAATAACATTTTTTATTTCCTGGAATAGCTTCAAAATCCTTTGATTTTTTTTTAACTTTTTTGTCAAAAATATACTTTTTGTTTTAAATATTTGTAAATTCTTTCAAGTTTTTAATTATTTTTGAATCTTTTTAAAACTTCTGAATTTTAAGAAATCCTGAATTTTAGATTTCTGTGAACATTTCTTCTTTAATTCAATGTTTTAAATAAAAATTCATTAAAATTTTTGTTGCCCTAAAGGAATTTTGTATCCCCTTAAAAATTACCTTTCAAACTTAGTCGAATTTTTGTTGTTCATTTTTTTAACTTGGCCAAACTGAAATAAAATCTTAAAAATCATTCAAAATTTTTTTTGGAAATCATTAGAAAATTTTTATTATTCCCTCCAACAAATTTTAAATTCATAAAAAGCTTTTAAAATTAAACTTCAAAAATATACATTTTCTTAAAAAAATTAAAAAATCGTTTCAAGTCTTAAAATATTTTTACTTGAATAGTTTCAAAATTCTTAAAAGAAACTTTTTACTTTTTGTTAAAACTCTACCTTTTTATAAATATTTGTAATCCTTTCAAGCAGTAATTTATTTTTGAACCTTTTTAAAACTTTTCAATTTCAAGAAATCACGTTTTTTAGATTTTTGTAAACATTTTTTATTAAAATAAATGTTTTAAACAAAAATCATTTGAAAAATTTTTCCGTTACCGCACAGGAATTTGTGATTGCCTGAAAAACATTCAATATTCTCAAATAAGTTTTTTTTTTAATTTTCTAATTATCCTTCAAACTTACTCGAATTTTGTTTTATTTTTTAATTTGACAAAACTGAATTATTTTAAAATATTTTGTTTCAATTTAATGACATTTTAAGAATTTTCTAATTTTTTTACTTTCCCTTAAAATTCATGATCAAACTTGAAAATCATTAGAAATTTTTTTTGGAAATCATTAGAAAAATTCATTATTCCCTCAAACAAATACTAAATTCTTAAAAAGCTTCAAAAATTTTTTTTGGGAATGTACAAAAATCGACATTTTGTGTTAAATTTATTTAAATCTTTTCAAGTTTAAAATTTTTTTGAACCTGCTTAAAGCTTTTAAATTTTAATAAATTATATCAGTTGCAGATTATCTTAAATTTGTTTTCTTTAAATTAATTTTTTAAATAAAAAGTGATTTGAAAATTTATCCGTTACCTTAAAAGAATTTTCTTTTCCATTAAAAAACCTTTAAATATTCTCGAATAGCATCTGCTTTTTTTGTATCATAAAAAATATACATTTTCTTTAAAGTGATTTTTAAATTATTTCAGGTTTTTAATTATATTTGAATCGTTTTAAAACTTCTAATTATTTTTGAAAACTTAATTGGATTTTTTTTTTGATTTTGTAATTTGGAAAAACTGAAGCATTTTCCTTGAAAATCTTTTAAACTCTTTTTAATAGTTATTAGAAGTTAATACGCGCGCTTCGCGCGCGACCCACTGCTTTCCTTGCAATTATTTTAATTTTAAATGAAGTTTAATATGCTACCGCGATATACAGTTTTGATTTAATAATTTTTATTTGTGCTCGGCTCCGCACGGCTACTCTCTCAAGATGCAGAATAAATTATTGCGCAACACTAAACATTTTTATGCAAGTTTGGAAAAAACATCTAAAATGTTGGTGCGTACAAATTTTCATATAAATACATGGTAAATAATCTCGACTAGAGAAGAGTCCAAATGTCAAGCCATTTCGAGTGCCCCTAGCACCTGGATGGGTGACCATCTACGACGTACAACCGGGTTGTGTACTCGAATTTTGAAAACCCGGCTAAACTTGGGAGGTGGTTTTCTGCAGTTTTCATCTTATCTGGCCAAATGTTTAGGCAACTGGGAGTAATTCGAATAATTTCGTTTGTAGCCAGATTGTCATAAAATTGTACTAAAATTCATACAGACTATCATGAAATTACTGAAAGAAATTAATAAAAAGAAATAATTGCTGAAACTAATGAAAATTAAAGTTTTTACCATCCTACAGTTTTAATTTCTTTTTTAATTGTTATTAAATATATAGTGCATACATTTTCTTATAAAAACTAATTTGTTTAAAATGATCAAATGGTTTAAAATCTAAGAAACAGTCAAGTTCTGAATTTACTTATGAAATTTATTTTATTAATAAATAATCAGTGTACATTTGCAAAGTGTTATAGTAAAAAGTGATTGGAAATACATTCCTTGTTGATTCCGTAAACAAATTAAGCCTATTCTTCAAAAACTGCCCAAACTCTTAGTTTGCTCATGAAAGTAGTTTAAATAATAAATCATGGAAATTTAATTATTATAATTAATCAGAAAGATGTTCTTAGTTGAATTTGTAAAAAAACGGACCCCTTCCTTTTTTAAATATACAAATTCTGAATTTTTTATCAAAGTTCTTCAAATAATTAATAATTCTTGCAAATCTAAAAAATAACTTAAGAAAGATCCATTGCAAAAATAATCTTAGTTAACTTCGTAAAAAAATTGTGTTTATTAATTGAAAAATACCCTTACTCTCAATATGCTTATGAATATTGTTTAAATGAATAATAATTATTATAAATTTACAAGGTATGGTAGGAAATGATCATCAAAGGATATTCTTAGTTCATTCCGTAAACAAATTATGCGTCTCACTTCAAAAATAGCCTAACCATAAATTTATTGATAAAATTTTGTTAAATAATTAATAATTGTAAAGTTTCAAAGCATCAGAGAAAAAAATCATTTAAAAGATATTCTTAGTTAATTATGTTAAAAAATAGAGCCTACTCGTAGAAAAAACCAAGCTCTTAATTTTTTAATCGAAATTGTTTCAATAATTAATAGTTCTTGAAAATTTACAAAGAAATATTGAAAAAAGTCATTGAATGGACCTTCCTAGTTGATTTTGAAAACAAATTTGCTCGTCGGAATAAGCTTAAGCTCCTAATTTTTAAATTAAAATTGTTTAAATAATTTATATTTCTTGTAAATTTGAAAAGCAACATAGAAAAGAGTCATCCGATAGACATTTTTAGTTCACTCCGTAAACAAATTGACTCGTAGGATAAAGGCCAAACTTTTAATTTTTTAAGTAAAATTATTTACATAATTCATAGTTTTTGTAAGTTTTCAAAGCAATATAAAAAAGAGTCACCGGATATACATTCTTAGTTGGCTCAACAAACACACTGACTCTTAGGAAAAGGTCACTTTTAGTTTTTTAATTAAAATTGTTTGAATAACTAATAGTTTATGTAAATTTGCATAGCAAAATTGACATGAGTCATCGCATAGACATTCTTAGTTGACTTCAAAAACAAATTTACTCGTAGGATAAAGGCCAAACTTTTAATTTTGTAATTAAAATTGTTTAAATAATTAATAGTTCTTATAAATTTGAAAAGCAGCATAAAAAAGAGTCATTGTCTAGACTAGTTCTTGTAAATGTGCAAAGCAACACAGAAAAGAGCCATTCGATGGACATTCTTAGTTGACTCCGTAAAAAAATTGAATTTGTAGAAAAAAGGTCAAAGTCTGAATTTTGTATTTCAAATTCTTTAAATACTTCATAGTTCCTGTAAATTTGCAAAGCAACATAGAAAAGAGTCATCGTGTAAACATTCTTAGTTGATTTTGAAAACAAATTGACTCGTAGGATAAAGGCCAAACTTTCAATTTTTCAATTAACATTGTTTAAATAATTAATAGTTCTTGCAAATTTGAAAAGCAGCATAAAAAGAGTCATTGTATAGACATTCTTAGTCGACTCCGTCAAAAGATTGACTCGTATCAAAACAGTTAAACTCTTAGTTTTTAAATTTTGTAAATAAATAATAGTTCTTGTAAATTTGCAAATCAAAATAGAATACAGTTATCGGATAGACATTCTTGGTTGACTCCGCAAATACATTGGCTCTTAAGAAAAGGGCACTTTTAATTTTTTAATTAAAATTGTTGAAACAATTAATGCTATAACTATAATAACTATATAACTATAATTTTATTGAAATCCTTCAAACTTTTGGAAATATGTTGAAAAGTCCTTGGGCTCCTTTAAACACCCTGAGATAATTGAAAATTTTTTAAATCCCTTCAATTTATCGAAAGCTATTGTGAATTCTTGGATTTCCATTAAAACACTGAAATATTTAGATCATTTAAAACATTTCAAAATCCTTTGAAATTTTGTAAAGCTTTTGAAAATTTCTTAAGATATTTTAAAATACCCGAAAATAATTTGTAAAAATTATTTGTTATCTTTTAAAGTAAAATAAGACATTCTTACTTGAATACTTTAAAAAATTTTTTAAATCCCTTCAATTTATCGAAAGCTATTGTGAATTCTTGGATTTCCATTAAAACACTGAAATATTTAGATCGTTTAAAACATTTCAAAATCCTTTGAAATTTTGTAAAGCTTTTGAAAATTTCTTAAGATATTTTAAAATACCCGAAAATAATTTGTAAAAATTATTTGTTATCTTTTAAAGTAAAATAAGACATTCTTACTTGAATCCTTTAAAAAATTGACTTGTAGAAAAAAGGTCAAACTACTAATTTTTTAATTAAAATTTTTTAAATAATTAATATTTCTTGTAAATTTACAAAGCAATATAATAAATTAAACGCACTTTGAAAAACAGTCATTTATGAAAATTGTTTAAGTAATTACAATGTTTGAAGATTAAATAAATGTTTAAAAAAGAAGAATATGAGCTCTACTCGAATTCAGTACGATCGCTAGGAATGTTTACATCCATAATGTAAACAGATCCCTCGAACATATCTTGGCGCTTTAGAGCTAGCTTCGAATTAAATGCAAGTCAAAATTGTACAATTTAAACTCCAGACTCGACTTGTATCTCTAGCATTTATCGCTGCCAAACGGATCACTCGGGAAGTGCACATCGGCGGAAATGCCTTGGCTTCAAAAGGGCGCTTCCAAGCCACTGCAAGCAGACAGTCTGCATGCAGAAAACCCATGAGAGTGAGAGAGATAGAGAATGGTCCATCCTTTTCACTCTTATGGGTTTTCTTCATGCAAGCTGTCTGCTTGTAGAGGTATGGAAGCACCCTAATACGCAGCTCTGTTCTAACCTAAAAATGATTCTAGATCGCATTTCGGTGCGCATGCGTTGGCTTCATAAAAGATTCCGTTGATCTCGATTCTGATCTCGATTCTGATCTCGATTCTGATCTCGATTCTAAAGAATAGGCGGCGCGTTTAAATCCAACCAATAGGTGAAGAGATAATGTGGCTTCAGACTTCGAGATTATATCGCAACCTCTTTTTTTATGATAGGAGTTTCAGTCATAAAAGTTTATTTTAATTCTAAAAGGAATTTTCAGCAAAGTGGATATATTTTCCACCAATTAGTTAATTTATTGATTAAGCTGAGAGAAGTGAAGTTTCAATTTAATAATTGGATCTTCAACTAAAAAATATATCTTATGAACTAAATATAGAATAGTTTAATTTTCAGTAAATAAATACTGTTATTAACAACAAAAAATTGTATTTTCAACAAAATAATTATATTTTCAAACAGATTGATGAATTTGTAAATGAAGTGATCAATCCTCAACTGAAATCGTTAGATTTTCTACCAAAAAGATTAAATTTTGACCCAAGAAAAATAACTTTCTACAAAAAAGACGAATTTTAAACTAAAAAATATTAATTTTCAACCAAAAATGGAATATTTATATTTTAGGTTGAAAAAAATGTTAACCGCAAATCCTCAAATTTTGGAATAGCAATATTCTCAATAAAAAAATTATTTTCAATATAAGCACAAAGAACAACTGAAAAGATAAATTTGTAATAAAAAATAGAATAATTTTTATTTACAGAAATAAGTTTTTTAGCAAATAAAAAAAATTTGATTGAAATAGTTCAATCTTCAATAAAGCTTATTAATTTTCTATTTAATATTTTAGTTTTTAATGGTATTTTCAACCTAATAGATGAATTTTTACCTAAAAATTGAATTAGCTACGAAGAAAATTAATATTTTACCAAAAAAGACAAAGTTTCAAAAAAATAGAGAAATTTTCTATTGAATAGTAGAATTTTCAACTGAAGAAAATTAATTTTCAAGCAAACATATAAAAGTCAAATTTTCAGTAAAAAAAACTTAATACGAAAACTTATTTTCATGCCAAACAAAATTAATTTTAGATTCAAAATATTACCTTTCTATCTGAAAATATGTAATTGTTAACAAAATATAAAAAATTTTAACCAAAAAGATGAATTTTCATCTTAAGAAAATTTTGCAATTAAAAATGGAATAGCTACATTTTGTAGTTAAAAATAATCGAAAACAAAAAGTTTACAAAATATTTAAATTTTGAACGAAACAAATAACAGAAAAAAAACGCTTTTCAACTTTTTATACTAAATTTCATCCAATTATTAACGACAAAATAATAATAAAGTTTTACTTTTTATAAGGAATATAAATAAATAAATCATTTCTGGTATTAAATTTGCTTGTGTATTGTCATTAAGATTAAAAAAGACTGCACGATATTTTCTCTGATTATCAGATTTTATGTTTAAATGCCTTTTGACGTTCGCATAAGAGAAAATCGAAATCTTTTGGCAGGTATCCTTAAAAGAAAAAGAAATTCTGTAATCCCTGCCAACTGGCATTCGTATTCGTTTTCACCGTTTGAAAACTTTATCTCGTCGTATATGTTTAATGGAAAAGTGGAGGAAAAAGAGTGAAAATTGTAATAGAATTTTTTTATAAAAATAAATAACCAATTATGAAATCAGAAATATAAATTAAGACTCTATTCCTGAAAAACTGGATACCCTGCTTTGATTTAAAAAATTGTGATTAAAAATTTTATACCTATGTGGGCTGCAGGGATTCATTGATCGTATTTTTTTCCAAATATATCATATGTGCCAATTAATTCTTCTTTACTCCGTATCAATCTTTTTAGATTTTATTTTTGAAAAATTCAGGACAAAATTTTTCAGAAAATTGTAAGAGTAGATTTTTAATTTTTATTTTAATGCAAACAGCGAAAAAATGTCAATTTTTTTAATTTCATTTTTTCTCTTCTAAACAAAATTTTGTTATACTTCTCGTTCTTTGGATTTAACATAAAAGTGTATAAGAAAAGTGAAAATTTTTCTAAATTGTATACTTAGTTGTTATAAACTAATTGTATTAACAAATACCCGATATTAGGGTTTATTCTTCTTCAAAGTATATTTCTGATCTGAAATCGCCTGCTTTTATCTTTAGGATGATACGTGGATATTAAAATTTAGGATTAAATGTTATTTCTTTGTTTGATAAACAAATTATATAAACAAATGCACATTTTGGGCGTTTTTAGGCGAAAAGAAATCGTTTTTTCTTCTGAAGTTGATGAAACTATATTTACAATGATGTTAAAGAAAATTGCAACTTATCAATATTTGTTTATTCAATAAACAAATTATATGAATAGATGCCCATTTTGGGCGATTATAAGCGAAAAGAAATAATTTTTTCTTCTGCCCTTACCAAAAATTATATTGCCAATAATGTTTTCTGAAAAATTGTTTGCCACCTATCAATATTTATTTATACAATGAACAATAACAAGTTATATGGGCAATGATCTATAGAAAAATTTTTCCAAGCATCGCTAATCGTTTATTTTCTAAAAAAATGTTTATTGCAGATATTTGTGGGCAGACAGAAATCGTTTTTATTTTATTATTTTTAAAACTATATTCCTGATGAGTTGCCTGGATAAAATTATGTTATGCCTTACTATTTGTTTACTCTAAAAACAAATTAGGTAAACAAATGCACATTGTAGGCATTTATATGCAGAAAAAAATTGTTCGTTCTTCTAGTCTGGTTAAAATTATATTGTGAATGATGTTCTGTGATTAAATTTTGCGAATGAATGGATTTCACAAAATTTATAAACAAATTATATAAAAACTACACACTGTAGGCGTTTAAGAGCAAAAAAACAATTTTCTTTCTTGTAGTCTTTTTGGAATTAGGTTGGCAATGTTTTTTGTATGAGCTCTTGCCGAACAATACAATTTATCAAATTTATAAGCAATTTAAATGTTTATTTTTTATATTATGTAGAAATAACGGTTTATCTTCGCTTTAAACCACCCAAAATTTGCATTTGTTTATATAATTTGTTTATAAAAGAAACAAATATTGCTAGTTTGCAAATTTTTTCAGGAAACATCATTGGCAATATAATTTCAGCAAGGTCAGAGGAAAAATCTATTTCTTTCCGGTTAAAAACGCAGAAAACGTGCATTTATTTATGTAATTTGTTTATAAACTAAACAAATATTGATGAGTGGCAAAGAGTTTTTCGGAAAACATATTTGGCGATATAATTTTAGCAAGTTAAAAAGAAATAACTGTTTATCTTTGCTTTAAACCGCCCAAAATTTGCATTTGTTTACATAATTTGTTTACAAAAGAAACAAATATTGCTAGTTTGCAAATTTTTTCAGGAAACATCATTGACAATATAATTTCAGCAAGTTCAGAGAAAAGAACTATTTCTTTCCGCTTAAAAAGGCCGAAACCGTGCATTTGTTTACATAATTTGTTCATAAAATAAGCAAATAATATTTAATCTCAAATTTTATTATCCACGTATCATCGTAACGATGAAAGCAAGCGATTTAAGAGCAGAAATATACTTGGAAGATGAGTAACCCCTAAAGTCGAGTAGCTCTTACTACAAGTTGTTTATAACATTTAACTATGCAAGTTAACAATTTTGTTATCTTTCTTATATCCCTGTGCATAAAATCCAAGGGACAAGAAGTATAAGAAAAATTTAATCTAGAACATAAAAAATGAAAACTAAAAAATCGATATTTTGTCGCTGTTTTTAATCAAATAAAAATTATATAAACTAAAAAATAAAAAATCTACTCTCAATGTTTTCTGACAAATTTATTCCTGAATTTGTAGAAAAAAATGATAAATGGGTGCATTTGCGTTCTAAATGTCATTTTGAAACTCGTTTCTCTATTTCACCCCGATGTGTAACGTGTCTCAAAATTATTAAAATCTTCGGAAATCTCATAAAATCAGTCAAGAACCTTTGAAGGTTCCCTCAAGGCTTTGAAACTATCATAAAACCTTATATGTTCTATAAAATAATCCCATCTCTTTCTAGATTTTAAAATATACTTTTAAACGGGAAAAAATGTTTTTAGACCTATAAAATTACAAAAATCGTTGAAAATACATTCACATTTTTAAAGCTTCTAAATTTCTTTCGAATATTCTAAAATAACCTAAAATGACTTTAAAAAATTACTTGTAAACTTTTAAAATAACCTAATATATTTTAAATCTTTTTTAATATCTTTATATACCGTGTAATTTCTTACAGCTCTTGAAATTTCTTTCGATTCTTTAAAGATACCCTAAAATCCTTTCAAATGCCTTAAAATTTGAAAATCTATAGCTATTGAAAATTTCTTGAAATCTTTGCAAATATCCTACATTCTTTAAAATTCTCAAAAAAATGGGAGCCTCTTGCAATTTTTTATATCTTAAAAATTCCCTTCAGTTAATTAAAATGTATTGAAAATTCTATGAAATTTCTAAAATACCCTAAATTATTGAAATTACTCAAAGTATTTAGGAATTCATTGGAATTTGGTCAAACTATTAAAAACTTCTTATATTCTTATAACATATCCTAAAATAATTTAATATATATTAAATTTATTGAAATCGATTGAAATCATTTAGAATCCCTCAGTTAATTAAATCTATTGAAAATTTTATCGAAACTTTGAAAATAGCCTAAATTCATTAAAGATCTTGAAATCTTTTGAAATCTCTTCAATTAATTGAAATTTCTTAAATATTCTTTAGAATTTTTGAAAATACCCTAAATTTGTGAAATTCATGAAATCTTTTGGAATCCCTTCAACTGATTGAAATTTATTAAAAATTCTTTCAAATTTTTGAAAATAACCTAAATTCTTTGAAAATTTTGAAATCCCTATTAATTTTTGAAAGCTTTGGAATTTTGTTTTCAAATCTGTAAAGGTACCCTATAATTTTATTGAAATCCTTCAAATTTTTGGAAATATGTTGAAAAGTCCTTGGGATCCTTTAAACACCCTGAGATAATTGAACATTTTTAAATCCCTTCAATTTATCGAAAGCTATTGTGAATTCTTGGATTTCCATTAAAACACTGAAACATTTAGATCGTTTAAAACATTTCAAAATCCTTTGAAATTTTGTAAAGCTTTTGAAAATTTCTTAAGATATTTTAAAATACCCGAAAATAATTTGTAAAAATTATTTGTTATCTTTTAAAGTAAAATAAAATATTTCAAATCTTTTGAAACCTTTCGAAATCCCTTGCAATGTTTTAAAGCGCCTGAAAGTTTCTTGGAATCTTTTAAAATGCTGTGAAATCTTTAAAAATACCCTAAAATCTTTTTAGATTATTAAAATTTATTGAAATGAATTTTAAAATATTTGGGCTCCTCAAAAACCCCTTGGATGCTTTAAATATTTTAGAATCTCTTCAGTTGATTGAAATCTTGTGAAAATTCCATGGAATATTTTAAAACACCCTAAGTTCTTCTAAATCCTTGAAATCTTTCGAAATTCTTTGGCACCTGGAAAAGCTCTTTCAATTTCTTTAAAATTTTAAAAAATACCCTACAGTATTTAAAATACGTTAAATTGATAAAAATTGATTAAAAAATCTTTGTGATCCTTTGAAAACTCTTAAGATCGTTCAAATCCTTCAAAATCTCTCACTTAATCAAGACTATTGAAAATTTCATGTAACCTTTAAAAATACCCTAAATTCTTTAAAATCCTTGAAATCTTTTGGAATCTTTTCAATTAATTGAAATTTATTAAAAATTCCTTGGGATTTTTGAAAATACCCTACATTTTTGACAATCCTTGAAATCTGTTGGAATCCCTTCAATTGATTGAATTTTATTAAATATTCCTTGGAATTTTCGAAAATAACCTAAATTCTTTAAAATTCTTTAAAAGTTTTGAAATCGTTCTTAATTTTTTAAAGCTTTGAAATTCGTTTTCAAATCTGTGAAGGAACCCTGTTATTCTTTTTAATCTCTGAAATATTTTGAAATCTATTTAAAAACCCTTGGTATAGTTTAAAATCCCGTAAGATAATTGAAATTTTTTAAATTTCCTTCAATTTATCGAAAGCTATTGAGAATTCTTGGATTCCTATTAAAACACTGAAATATTTAGATCGTTTAAAATATTTCAAAATACCTGACAATAATTTGTAAAAATTATTTGTTATCTTTCAAAATAAAATAAAATATTTCAAATCTTTTGAAACTTTTTCAAATCCCTTGCAATTATTGTTATCATTCGGAATTTCCGTGTAACCTTTAAAAATACCTTAAAATATTTGTAGCTTCGTCAAATTTATTGAAATCTATTGAAAATTCTTAGCATTTTTTTTTAACGATTAAATAATGTATATCCTTTGAAATCTTTCGAAATCCCTTGCAATTTTTTAAAGCTCCTGAAAGTTCCTTGGAATCTTCTAAAATAACCTAAGATAAGTTCTGACAATTTTTTTAATCTTCTAAAATATCCGGAAATAATTAAAATATTTTGAAACATTTTGAAATCCCTTGCAATTTTTGAAACTTTGAAAAGTTCCGTGAAATCTTTCAAAATACCCTAAAATATTTTCATTGATCTAAAATGTATTAAAATCTATTATAAATTTTTGACAATTTTCTTAAAAGCCCTGCAATATTAGAGATTGTTTTAAATCCTTTAAAAGCCTTTAAAACTTTTTAAAGATTTTTGAAAGCTCTCGAACTTTTTTTATAATATTTAAAAATAGCCTACAATCTTTTCAGATCTCTTAAATTGATTGAAATCTATTAAAAGTTTCTTGAGATCCTTTGCAAATCCTTGAGATAGTTCAAGTCCTTTAAAATCTTTTAAAGATTAAAACTTCTTAATCCTAATGCTTCATTATTTCCAAGTGAATTCTGAGCTTATGGCAGTTGTAAACAACCTTTCACACCTGATTCTACCACTATCAATTGCCCTTGCTTTAAAAATAAATATCACGAGACATGAACTATCCTATTTTATCAATTTATAAATAAACTTTCTTTAAAATTATACACATACTGATGTATAGGAACGTTCTTTAGTGCTTTTTATTTAATCTGTTAACTTCTAAACACGATATCTCAATCCGGGTGGACGTAGTGAGTACAAAAAAAAAATAATAATTTTACACATTAAGTTTTTACTCGGATAATTCTTTTCAAAATGATTACTTAAACTAAATATACAAAAGAAATTTAATGTCTCATTTTCTATATTCCAAACTTTGAGAGCGATATATCATTGCTTTTGGACATGGTGAACACCAAAATAAATTTTAATAAAAGAGGACTGGTTTGGCCACGTGGTCACCGTAGGACATGCCCTTCAATGTTTCTAAATCTATGGAAAAATTCTCAAAATCCTTTAGGAAATCCTGAACACCTTGGAATTCTTCGAAATTCCTTTCGTTAATTAAAATCTATTGGCAAATCTTAGAATATTTTAAAAACACCTAAAATTTATTTGAATATCCTAAATTTATTAAAATCGGCTGAAATTGATTGAATTCGATTGCAAAATTCTTGGGATATTTTAAAACCTCTGCGGTCGTTGAAATGTTTCGTAATTCCTTCAGTTGATTGAAATCTATTGAAAATCTCTTATAATCTTTGAAAAGGCTCTAAATTATTTTAAATCCTTGAAATCTTTCGCAATCTTTTGGCATTTGAATAAGCTCTTAAAATTTCTTTTGAATCTTTGGAATACCGTACAATATTTTGAAATACCTTAAATTAATTGAAATCGATTACAAAATCCTTCGGTTCCCTTGAAAATCCCTGAAATTGTTGAAATCCTTTGAAAACTCTTAATTTAAATGATGTCTATTCAACGTTTCTTAGAATGTTTAAAAACACTTTAAATTCTATAAAATCCTTAGAAGCAATTTCGAAATTCCTTCGAAATTTGAAAAAGGTCTTGGAATTTCCTGAGAATCTTTTTAAATACCCTGTAATAATTTAAAATACCTTAAATTGATTTATGTTGATTGAAAAATTCTTAAGATCCTTTAAGAACCCCGAAAATGTTCGGAATATTTTTGAATCCCTCTTATTTTATTGAAATCTATTGGAAATTTCTTTAAATCTTTGAAAACCCCATAAGATCTTTTTAATCCTTGGAATCTTTCGAAATCCCTTGGCATTTGAAAAAGCTCTTGGAACATTTTTTCAAATCTTTGAAAATACCCTAAAATATTTTGAAATACCCGAAATTGATTCGAATCGATTGAAAAATCCTTGGGTTCCTTTTGAAAATCCTTAAGATCGTTGAAATCCTTTGAAATCTCTTTATTTAAATGATGTGTATTGAACGTTCCTTGGAATATTTGAAAACACCCGAAATTCTTTAAAATCCTTTTAACAATTTTGGCAATCCCTTGGAATTTCGAAAAGCTATTGCAGTTTCCTTAGAATCTTTTTAAATGCCCTAAAATAATTTTGAAATACCTTAAATTGATTGATATCGATTGAAAAATCGTTAAGATCCTTTAAGAATACCTAAAATCTATGGAATATTTTGAAATCCCTTCAGTTGATTTAAATCTATTGAAAATTTCTTTAAATCTTTGAAAACCCCCTAAGTTCTCTTAAATCCTTGAAATATTTCGAAATCCCTTGGCATTTAAAAAAGCTCTTGGAATTTTTTTTCAATCTTTTGAAATACCCTAAAATATTTTGAAATACCATAAATTGATTGAAAAATCCTTGGGTTCCTTTGACAATCGCTAAGATCGGTGAAATCCTTTGAAATCCCTTTATTTAAATGATCTCTATTGAAAATATCCTGGAATTTTAGAAAATACCCTAAATTCTATAAAATCATTGAAATATTTCGAAAACCCTTAAAATTTGAAAAAACTCTTGGTAAAGCTCCTTAGAATCTTTTAAAATGAACTGAAATAATTTTAAAGACCTTAAATTGATTGAAATCAATTAAAATCGTTGATTCAAATACTTTGGATTCTGTAAGAACCTCTAAGATAGTTAAAATCTTTTGGAATTCTTTAAATTGATTAAAATTTAATAAAAATTCTTTGAAATTTTTATAAATAACCTAACTCCTTCAAAATTCTTGAAAAATCCCTGTCAATTTTTTAAGATTTGAATTTTTTCAAATCTTTAAAAGTACTCTGAAATCTATTAAAATTCATTACACATTTTGAAATCTATTAAAAAATCTTATTGAAAATTTTTGGATTTTTTCGGAAACCCTGAAATCTTTAGATGGTTTAAAATCTTTTAAAATCCTTTGCAATTTTCGTAAGCATTAGAAATTTCTATGTAATTTTTAAAAATACGCTAAACTCCTTTTAAATCCCTCAAATCTATTGAAATCTATTGAAAATTCTCAGCAATTTTCTTCAAAACACTTAAATGTTTTAGATCCTTTAAAGTATTTTGAAATCCCTTGCAATTCTTCGAAACTCCTGAAAATTCCTTAAAATCTTTTAAAATACCCTAAAATAAGTTCTGAATTTTTTTTAATCTGTTAAAATATCCTGCAATAGTCAAAATCTTTTGAAATCTTTTGAAATCTTTTGAAAACCCTTGACATTTCTGTAAACTTTCAAAATTTCCGTTAAATCTTTTAAAAAACCCTAAAATATTTTCAGATCCCTTAAGGCACTTAAGGCACTAGTAATCGTCACTTCAAACCAGATTGAAAATTTTAAAAACTTATAATAATACTTATAACGCAATTTTTATTTTCACAAAGGGCTTGAGCGATTAAAGTAGATACAGAAAAACTCAATTTTGATTACTTACCATTATATTTGATTCGAGTCAATTTTTATTCACGAATAAAATTCAAATAATGCAAATGCGCTAGTTATCGTCAGCCACATAACCAAGTACTAAAGCCTTAAATATTTTAGATGCTTTAAAATCTTTTGGCTTCCTTTAAAACGTTTTAAAGCTTCTGAAAATTAAACACCCTAATTGATGGCCGATTTGCTAGATGCTTTCGTTCTATAAAAACTTGGTCTCTTAATTTAGAGTACAGACAATTTTTGTTTGACCTTGAAACATTAAAAACTGTAATAGGCGATGTTGTTGAAGTAATTTTACAAACTCATGGTCATGCTCTTTGTGAATAATTTTTTTAGGTTCAAAATTCAGTCGATCCTCTGTCAACAAAAGTGGATGACCTTTCTGAGCAAACCACTTCAATTGATTTGAGGAATACTACTATTGAAAAAGTTACAGTTGTGTTCAAAACTCAAATTTAAGATTTCAATTTTTAGCGGCTGAATCATAAGCAGAAGATAACAGAACATGGGCCTATAATCATCACTAGTCAATAACTACAAATCTAATACAATCTGATTCGGCTTTACAGAAACCACAACTCTAGCTGACAAAGAAAAAACTAAGGATATTATGAAATTCCTCTCTTCACTTAATGCTGATTTTTTCGATAAAATAAAACAACATGCGAATTGGAAAGCAGTTATGTTCCTATATAATAAGACCAGTAAAGATTGTATTGCAGTCGACAGATATTGCGCAGAAAGTACTTCTTGCTTTCATCTCCAAAAAGAAACAATCTCTAGCAGTAAATTCTGCAAAGGAACTATTGCTTGCTCGGATAAGAATCTACAAAGAGATGAAGAAACTACTCAACGACGGATTAGCAAAAAGGGAGAGGAACCTAAAAATAATTCAGAAGGATGGAGAACTACTGATAATTACTTTCAAGACATTCTCTATTTAATAGTTATCTGCTTTGTTATCAAAATAATTGAGGTTTGAATACAAAATTTAAATAATTTTAACTTCTCAAGATATTTATTGTTATAAATTTTTACAGAAACCTGAATTTAAAAAATTCTGTGATTCTGACGTACTATATAGTATTCAGTATTATTAACGTCCTTATGCAATGTTTGTAGCTTAAGGAAACGAATATCTTAAACAAGAATAGCCGACTTCTGGATTTAATTTTGTCGAATCCCAACAAAATTACTACCAAATGTGAATTTCCAATTTTTCCTGCGGATTTGTACCACCCCACTTTAGCTATAAGACATTCCTTAATCTGATTCGCATACTCTTAATCTCGCAAATAACACTCTACCAAAAAGTTTAAACTTGCAAAGAGCAGATATTAGTGGATTATGTGTTTCTTCTAATGATATTGACTGATCCTTTGTGGAAATTGTGTCATTAAAAAAGGCTTGTAAGCTTTTCTATGATAAATTGGACATGTTATTTAGCATTTAAGATCTTAAATTTAATTCTAATAGGATTGAATGCACTCATTTATCGTGGTTTACAAAAGATATTGTTGATATCATTAGCTTCAAGGTACGCATAGATCTAAATTTGATGTAACTAAGTATTCATATTATCAACAACTTTATGTAATCTTGAAAAAATATATTAATTTTAGCTCTTCTTTTAAACGGTATAATTGAGAAATTTAGATTATTGCCAACCCTACTTCCTTTTGATCATTTTTAAGTAAGCAGAAGGGAATTACCCGTCTTTAAGGAACCATGATATATATAAACATTGAGAATTTCAATCCTATCGATATTTTAAATTATTTCGCAGATTATCGAATGAAAATTCATAATCCATCTGATCCCTCAGAATCGGATTGGAATGACAAATATCCTTTTCCTTTTGAAAGACTATTATTGCCTGACAATATAAATACGGTTCATCTTGAAGGATGAAATATTGCTTATTTAGTCTCAAGACAAATTCGGGATGCCATAACAAAGATCCCTAAGAAAGAAAGAAATGGGTCTCATCTGATCTCATCATCTCTTATTAAAAAATTTTCTGAATTTTGGCTTTCTCCACTAAAAGTTTAGTTTAATTTTTCTATTTAAATTGATTATTTCCTTCCAGTCTGGAAAACTAGCTGTATCTGTCCTGTTTGAAGGAAAGGTGACAAATCTCTTATTTTTAACTATCGGCCCATATTAGTTTCTGGTGCATTCTCTCAAATATTCGAATTATGTATTTATAATTCTATTTCTCGAATGGGTTTTCTTGTAATCTTGTTTAGTCAGTATGGATTTATCCCTAGCCGTTTTACTGCTACCAACTTGCTGAGCTTTACTCAAAATATTTGTCGGTTACTAACTGTACATAGTCAAGTTGATGTATTTTATACCGATTTCTCTTAAGCTTTCGATAAAGTGGATAAAGTGGTAAGCTGCAAATATTTGGTCTACCGGATAATATGATTCGACTATTAAGCTCTCATTTATAATTTTAACATTGAATTTTTCTAAAAAAAAGATCTTTTCACTTCGCTCTACTGGGAATCGAACAACAGAACTTTTCATTGATGGTCGGGTGCTTTTTCATTAAGCTATTAGAGTGATCGAAAGAAAAGTACTTTTCAGAAATATACGCTACCTCTGGCCAGGCATTACATTCATGATACGAGTGATTTACAGGAATCTGTATTATCACCAGAATTAGTTACCATCGATCAGTGTGGATGTCATTCCACAATCTGTAAAAATAGAAATTATAAATATCAATCAAGTTAACTCTTCAAATAACAGATAGTACTCATCCTTATTTCTGACTAGAATGCAAAATAAGCTGAATAATTTTTCAAATTAAATTTCTATGAGAAAGATCTTCTAGTTTCACTCTCCTGGGAATAGAACAACAGAACTTCCTTTTGCTTTTGGGTGCTTTTCCATTAAGATACTAGAGATCGAGAGAAAAATCATTTATAGAAATATACGATACCTCTGGCCAGGTGTTACATTTATGATACGAGTAATTTAAAGGAATCTTTATTATCGCCAGAATTAGTTACTATCGATCAGTGTAGATGTCATTCCACTATCTATGAAAATAGAAATCAAAACTATCGATCAGGTTAACTCTTTGAATAACAGAAAATACGTAGTCATTTCTGACTAGATAGAAACTAAATTGTTTTAATTTTTAAATTAAATTTTTCTGAAAATGATCTTCCCACTTCGCTCCACCGAAAATCGAACAACAAAACTTTCGATTGCCGGTCGGATGCTTTTTCATTAAGCTATTATAGAGAGGTCGAAAGAAAAATCCTACATTAAAAATATACGCTATCACAAGCCAGGCGTTACGTTCATGATACATCATAAATTACTGAAAAAGGTTATTTCTTTCGATTTCTCTAAAAACTTAATGCAAAGCACCCGACCGGCAATCGGAAGTTATATGGTTCGATTCCCAGTGAAGCAAAGTGAGAAATTGATTTTCTATCTAGTCAGGAATGACGTTAAGTATTTTCTGTTATTTTAAGAGTTAATTAAATTTATATTTTCACAAATTTTGGAATAACATCTACACTGACCAATGGTAACTTTCTCTGCTGATAATACAGATACCTTTAAATTACTTGTACACAAGAATGCCAATATAATAGGAGTTTCGGGGGTTTCCTCGGAATGGTCTTGCCATTAAATCAGTTATTGGGAACGTAAAAAGTCTATTGTAATCTGGTAGTGACCCATTGTTGATGCTGTCTTATACTGACACACGGCTCTAATCTCCATTAGCATATCGAAATTATAGAATCTTGTCACAAAATATTTCTGAAATACCCGGATTGGAAAAAATTTGGAATCTACCATCTTGGGGATTCGATTTAAATAATTTGTTTAACTTTTGTGCTTTTAAAGATCTGTTATTGGCCTCTGGCTTTTGGGCTTATTATATCTATCAGCAAATTCGAATCAATAAATTCAAATGCAATAAATTGGTTTAAATCTATTGAAAATTTCTTCCGATCCTTGGGAAGCTTTAAAATTGCCCTAAAATATTAAAAATCCTTTGAAAATAAATATTCCTTGGTATCTCTTAAATTGTCCTAAAATACTGCAAATCCTTTAAATTTATTGAATCTCTGTAATTCCTAGTGACTTTATAAATATCCTAAAAAATTTTAATCTTTCAAATTTGTTAAAATTTATTGAAAAATCATTTGAATCTTCTAAAATACTCTAAAATTTGTCAAATCTGTTGAAATCCGATAACTTTATTATAATGCATCGACAGACTATTTTTGTCTTTAAAATTTGTTTAAAATATTTCAAATTCTTTATTATATATTCAATTTATTGAAATTGATTCAAAACACCTCGGAATCTTTTGGAATACTCTAAATTTTTTTTAATCCTTTCAATTTTTTTAAATCTATTGAAAATTCCTTTAATTTATTCAAATCTATTGAAAATTTCTTGGAATTTTCTCGAACACCCTAAAATATTTCAAACACTTTGAAATCCCTTCAATTTATTGAAATTTGTTTGAAAATTCTTGAAAACTTGAAAAATTCTCTAAAAGATTTCAAATTCTTTAAAATTCCTTAAAATTATTGAAATCTGTTAAAAATTCCTTGGTTTCTTTTATTAAACCCTACAATCTTTGAAAGCCTTTGAAATCCCTTGGATTTCTTGAAATCTTTTGAAAATTTCTTGACGTCTTTAAAATCACCTTAAAATCTTTATAATTCTTCTATTTTTTATATCTATTAAACATTACCTGGAATCTTTATGAATACCCTGAAATATTTGTAATCCTTTAAAATCCCATCAATTTATTCAAATCTACTCAAAATTCGTTGATATTTTGGCAAAACCCTCAAAACAATTGAAACCCTGTACAATTCTTCAAATTTATTCAAAGCTATTTAACACTGAAAGATTTGAAAATTTTGTTCAATATTCCAAAACTTTAAAAATATTTTGGAATACATGTATATTTGTTATAAATGTTTTAATTCTAGTTATAAAATAAAATATTTCTTTCAACTAAAGGTATAGATATTTATCTAAAACAATATCTTGCTCATCTAAATAAAGGTTTCATTGGTATACATAAATGAAATCTTTGTAACAAATAAATATGTTTTCAATTGAGTTATTATTATTTTGAATTAAATCATTACTTCTTTGCTTTAAATTAACCTCAATACTTCATTTTAGTATGAAAAAATTATTGATTCAAATGCGTCCGAATCAATTTAACGAATCAAAATCATTGAATCAAATAAATATTTCTTTGAACGAATAATAAGATTTCAACTAACTATACCTTTTGAATCAATGAAATAATTTTCTTAAGTATTAGAAACATTTACTTGAAACGAAAAAATATAGCCAAAGAATTCATTTCTTTGGATCAACAAAAGATACGTGTCTCAAATATTCTTTTTTTTTCAGTGAGAAAATAATATTATTATTTAATTTAATTTATTATTTTCATAATTTATCACAATTAAAATGATAAAAATGAGTTGCAGAGAATTAAAAAACGAAATAACTATAAAAAAATGTTTTTCATTTGAAATTTTTAAGTAATCCTTAAAAATCCCATCAATTTATTCAAATCTACTCAAAATTCTTTGATATTTTGGCAAATCCCTTAAAACAATTGAAACCCTGTACAATTCTTCAAATTTATTCAAAGCTATTTAACACTGAAAGATTTGAAATTTTTTTTAAATATTTCAAAACTTTAAAAATATTTTCAAGATATATAAATCTATTTAAAAATCCTTGGAATATTTAAAATAACCCTAGGATTAAAAAAAATTCCTTAAAATTATTAAAATCTATTGAGAATTCCTTGAATTCTTTTATTAAACCCTTTAATCTTTGAACTCCTTTAAACCCCCTTAAATTTCTTGACATATATTGAAGATTCCTCGGCATCCTTAAAAATACCCTAAAATCTTTTAAATCTTGTAAAATCCTTTTAATTGATTTAAATCTATTAACATTTTTTTGTATGCTTGAAAATACTTAAAAATACTTCATAAATACATTTTAAAATCCTTGGAATCTTTGAGAGTACCCTATAATTTTTAAAAATCCTTTGAAATCCGTTTTATTTATTAAAATCCTTTGAAATCCGTTTTATTTCTTAAAATCAATCGAAAATCCCTTGTAATCTAAAAATTAACTAAAATATTCCAAATTTTGTATGTCCTTTCAATTTATTAAAATTGATTGAAAATTCCTTGAAACCTTAAAAAATACTCTGAATTTTCTTATATCATTCCAATTTATTTAATTTTATTAAAAATCCAATAGAATCAGTAAAAAGTCCTTCAATCCGTTTTTAACTATAAAAATTCCTTGGAGTATTTTTATGTTCCTTACAATATTTCGAACCCTATCGAAAAATCCGACGTAGTATACGAAATCGGTAACGACGCCGAAAACTACGGAGGAAACGAGGTCGAAAGCGACGCCGGAAACTAGATCGGAATTTGGGACCGGATACGACGTCGTTTCCGGCGTCGTTCACGACTTCAATTCCGGTGTGAAATTTTTTTTAACAAGTACTTATAATTATGATACACTGAAAAAAAGATTGCTTGTACTAAATGAATTTTACTTGGCTGAAGTAAGTGAAACTCCCGTTTATTTTCAAAAAAATATTTATTTGAGGCAAATAAATATATGAACTTTGATGAAAAAATTATTTATTTAAGTTAAAGAAATTTCAATAAGATTAAGTTCAAATTTGAAGCAAAAAAATATCCGACAGATTGTCGGATGTAGTACTTATTATTTACTTAAATTTTCAACTGGATTCTTTCAGCTAACATTACAATTAATATTGTTATTATTACAAATATTTAATTAAAACAAATCAGATAATTTGAAATCTTGATGAAGCTGAAGAAGAAAAAGTAGATGAAAAGTCAACCTCCAGCAGGAATCGAACTCGTGTCCTTCGAGGGTGAAGTCCACAGCGATGATCACGACGCTATCGCAACATGAAAATTTTAAGACGGAAAGCCATATTTAACGCTAGCCATTAATGCTAAAGAAATATTTCTTAAAATAAAAAACATGGATATTTAATTTAACAACATATTACTTTAATCTAAAGAAATACACAATTGAAAAAATTACGCCAAATTAATAATTGTTTGATTTAAAAAAAACAGTTTTACTTCGTTGCAATACATGTATATTTGTTATAAATGTTTTAATTCTAGTTATAAAATAAAATATTTCTTTCAACTAAAGGTATAGATATTTATCTAAACACAATATCTTGCTGATCTAAATAAATGCTAATATTATTATTTTATTTATAATTTTAATAATTTATAACAATTAAAATGATAAAAGTGAGATGCAGGGAATTAAATAACGAAATAACTATAGAAAAATGTTTTTCGTTTGAAATTTTTAAGTAACTATTAATATTATTATTATGTCATAATTATTTGTTTGATGAAATAGATCCTTCAAAAAAAAGAGTTCATGTATTTATATCAATGAAGCATTTATTTAGATCAAAAAGATATTGTGTTTTGGATAAATATCCATTTCTTTATATTTTATTTATTACTAGAATTAATTTATTCATAACAAATAAACATTTATTCCAAAGAAGAAATTAGTTTTTTGAGTCAACCATTTATTAATTCAGCGTAATTTTTTTCATTTTAATATTTCTTTACATTAAAGAAATATGTTGTTAAATTAAATATCCATGTTTTTTATTTGAAGAAATATTTCTTTGGCATTTATAGTGAGAGTTAAATATGGCTTTCTGCATTAAAATTTGAATGTTAAGGTAGGTTCCTGGTCATCGCTGTGGACTTCACACTCAACGGACACGAGTTCGATTCCAGCTCGACGTGGATTTTTTATTTAATTTTTCTGTTTCAGGTTCATCAAGATTTTAAATGATCTGTTTTGTTCAAATTAAATATGTGTAAAAAAAACAATGCTAATCATTATAATTTGCGATGAAAGAATCCAGTTGTTTATTTAAGTATTTGTTTTTTCGTATATTTTTGTTTTAAATGTTAACTTAATCCTATTAAAATTTCTTTAACTGAAATAAATAATTTTTTTAATCAAAGTGCTTATATTTATTTGCCTCAAATAAATATTTCTTTGGAAATAAACGAGAGTTTCATATACTTTAGCTAAGTAAAATTCATTTGGCACAAGTAACCTTTTTCAGTGTATCATAGTTATAAGTACATATTGAAAAAAAATTTTTCGCCCGGAACCGAAATCGTGAACGACGCCGGAAACGACGTCGTATCCGGTCCCAATTTCCGATCTAGTTTCCGGCGTCATGTCCGGCGTCGCTTCCGACCTCGTTTATGGTGTAGTTTCCAGCCTCATTTACGGTGTAGTTTCAGCCTCGTTTCTTGCGTAGTTTTCGGCATCGTTACCGATGTCGTATCCTACGTCGGATTTTTTGATAGTGAATCCATTGAAATACTTTCAATTTTTTTAAATCTATTGAAAATTCCTGAAAATCTAAAATTCCTATAAATTTTTTTAAATCACCTCTGAAATTAAAAATTCCTCGAAATATTTCGAAATCCCTGACAATTTTTGAAAGATCTTGAAAATTCCTTGCTCTTCTTAAAAATATCTAAAAATTCTTTGAGATGCTTTGAAATCCCTGCAAATTTTTGACGTATCTTAAAATGTTTTCGGCATCTTTAAAAATATCCTGGAATGTTTTAAATCCCCTGAAATCGTTTAAATTTATCAAAATCTATTTAGAATTCCATATACCCTAAAATATTCTATATTCTTTCAAATACGTTGAAGTATTTTCGTTTTAGTTGAAGAATGTTTTCAACCAAACTGAAGAATCATCGATAAACAAATGAATTCGCTACAGAAAGGATAACAGTTCTTATTTCCACCAAAAATTATTTTAATTTGCAATAAAAACCTGCCTAATAAAACCGAAAAATACAAATTTTCAACAAAAGAGTTTAATTTGTAACCAACAAAGATTTTTAATCAACAAAGAAAAAGATCATTACAACTATTTTCTAACAAAACACAAAAAGCTGCATCATTAGTGCAAAAAATCTTTATAAACAAAACAAAAACGAATTTTTAACAAAATTGGTTAGATTTTTAACCAAAGAAATAAACTTTGAACTAGAACGATACATCTTCGATCAAAACATAAATGTTTAACAAAATAGTTGAATTTTTAACCCAGAAGATGAATTTTCTGATTAAAAAAAGATACACTTTCAACAAAATAGATTAATTTAAAAATTTTTTAAATACATTTTTTTAAATACGGAAAATAGTTTCATGTTAAATTAACGAAATATATTTTTAACCAAATAAAACAAATTTTCAACCAATAAGTTGAATTTTCGACAAAAAAATTTAATGTATAACAAAAAAAGTCGACGAAGAATAAAATGGTTAGATTTTTAACTAAAAAAGTTAATTTTTAGTTTTCAAATACTAATTTTCAAACAAACCTTGTCTTTTGCTGAACATCGATCTTTTTTGTAGAAAATTAATTGTATTTCCTGGAATTTTGTCTCTTTGTTTACAAAAAAATTTTGTTTTGAGTATTTTTTTCGAAAGAAAAGGTAATTAGTGCGCTCATATCACGCGCAACGCTTTTACAAATTTAAAATCTTCTTACATCTTTGAAGTTCTACGATAAACTATTAATTATTGATGTGAAACTCATTGAAATGGAATAATTAAAAAGAACCTAAAACTTTTTTAATTCGATCAAATTCTTTTAGATCCTCAAGAAAAATTGGAAATCCTTCGCAATAATTTTTTGTGCAATTAATTCCATTTTTAATAAACTTAATAATGTGATTTTAATTTTTTAAATTTGCATTTCGAGAAGCAGATGTAATTTTTTTATTGACTTATAAAATATTGTCATTGTTTTATATAAACACTTTGTCATTAAATGAAAAAAATTGAAATCACAGCATACCTCTTTATATTGCAAATAATTATCTTTACATTTACGGCAAACAATATCAATAGAAAAAAGTAGTCTTATGTTGATCTTAAATATTTTTTTTTTAATTTATTCGAAAATTGCATAATTTCAACATTTTGATTTTCCCCTGAAAATAGTTGCTTCTAAATATTTAAACTGCGTATGGCTTTTGGAATTTGACGCACTGCGTATTATATGTAGAGTATGCAAATATCATAGATTGCACTTCGCTATGTGCATGTCCCAAACTTTACGAGATACTTCGTATATGATGTAATACACCGCGAATTTAACCAGAACTCTAGAATATATAACTCCCTAGTGTGAAAACAGAATTTAATATTGAAATCAGATTTCATTTTTT
>NC_046662.1:11160803-11162417 GCF_010883055.1 Belonocnema kinseyi | reverse complement strand
CGTAATCTCTAAACTGACAATATTTAAAATTCTTCCAAAATTGTTCCAATGTGATAAATTTATTCATAATTTATTATAAACTTGAAATTGCCTCCATAAATTTAAACAAGTACTGTTTGCACGATTTACCAATCCAATATTGACTGCTACTATAAATTATCAAATACTAATTAACTTGTATTGTACCAATTTTTTATCTCTGAAATTAATTTTAAAGATTACCTTATTAGAGCTGAAAATTAAAATTTTAGTTCAACTTGTCAGAGTGCTAATGAAACAATTTACTCCATCAGCTATATACTAGCCTTTTATCGAAATTTTTTGCTGCCATGATTTTCACATTACCTCTCTAATGGGAAACCTATATCGCCATTAAAATCATTAATGCATAAAACCTTTTCAGTAAAATGAAACTTCGCCCCAGAATTTGGAGATGATATTCTAATGCTTCAATTTCAAAAAGTAACTTTTACATACATTTATTTACATTATTTTGTATTAAGGATATTGTTTTATATTGCAATGCTCGTCAGATCTATAATTAGTTTTATTTTTTAAGGAAGGAGTAAGTATAGAATAAAAACCAGAATATTTCGATTTTTTGCCATTCGAATTGTGTCTGACTATATGAAACTTTCCCTACTTAAATTCGTTGATTCAAATGTAACATATAATAAATTTACAATAATTTTCAGAAACAAAATAATATTACTGATATTGTTATTTCAAATCAACACTATTATTTTTAGAAAACAAATTTGTCTTTTCCAACTCAATTTTTTCTTATTATGACTTCTTAAAAGTTTTTGGATAATTGTTTCATTTTAATTACTCAAAAAAAGAATTAATCTTTATCTGTAACAAAAATTATCTTTTGTTTCGATGCGAAGAAATTCAACTTTATCTACTTTAGAATTACCAGCAAAAAAATTCACTTCTTTTTTCTGTGACGTAATGGCTTAGTTTTTTGCAAAAAGATTCTCTTCAGCTCTGCTATATCCCTTTTCAAAGTAAATTTTTCTATTTCTAGCGTCGTTATTATATTTAAAGTAGAAAAGACATGTTATGACCAGCCATAAAAGCATAACATTATAAAAAATTAATATTTCATTTTTTAACCAAAAACAGGTTTTACTTTTGTATTAAAAATAGATAAGCTTCAAACTAAGAAAATGCATTTTTAACTATTTTGTTGAAAATACGCCTTTTCAACTGAATTCAGATGTTTTTATTTTGAAGTACAATCTACTTTTATTCAAATTCAACTAAATGCTTCGCACCCCTATCCGACTCTAAAAAAGCTGTCCCCACCTTATTGCTAACAGTTTCTATACGCGAAATTTCGCCCCATGGCGGCGCTTCTCGCACCTGGGCCCACTTCAACATGAAATCCAATGGGGAAAGTATAAAAAAACATAAAAATGTAAACATTTAGTAAGCTCTCTTAAAAGTACTCTTAAAAGGACCACTAAAAGGAGCCTGAAAGGACCCAAATCTCTTTCTATTTCTGAGACTAAATCATTCAAATCGAATTTGAAAATAGTCTCAAAACAGCCAGGCTATTTCGCCTGAGAATACTCTGAGCTTTATATCGGTAGTGTGCACAATTTTTTT
>NC_046662.1:11149421-11160793 GCF_010883055.1 Belonocnema kinseyi | reverse complement strand
CAGTTTCCATTTCCTGAGAAAGAAAATCCGTAATTTTTCGTTTTTAAAAATTCGAATATTAACACATGCGACCGGGCACTTCGAAATCCTGTTTAATGAACAGGGGGTCATTTTTAATTTTCGAAAAATCGAACTCATGTTCCAGAATCTTATCGAAATGTATTGAACATTTTAGGGATTGAAGAGAAGTGTCTATGAAATACAACTATACTAATAACTTTTATTTCCCACCCCCTCACCCTTTACGCGATTGAAAAGTGGTAATTTTTTTATAAAAAAGGCCACGGAAATTGCTAAAAAGTAACAATGATACGTAAAAATGTAGTTTTTTTAATTTTTGGTCATATTTGTGTGGCTGCGGGGAGGGTAACGGTGGGTTGGAAATGAAAGTTATTAGAATGGTCTAATGTCGTAGACACTCCTCTTCAGTCCCTAGAAAACTTGACACGTTTCGATGACACCCTGGAACAAAAATTCAATTTTTCGAAAATATTTAAATTTATAAAAAAGTACTAGTATATATAGACCTTCCGACTATCCTTTAGGAAAATGTGTAAGTATATGAAAATCATTATAGGCTTATTATTTTCCTCTAATGAAATTACTATAATTTTGCACGACTTTATGACTACTAATAAGAATAATTATTCGATCAATTATAGGAAAAATTATAGTAAAATAATTATATATAAATTAATAATATTGAAATATTCAAATAATTATTGCAAAAAGTAGAAGATACCCATAGCTTTTAAGTTTCATTACACCTCCATTCTTAAACAAAGCTTCTTTAAATATGTCAATTCATATGTAATGTTGTGTGAGTAGTTCAAATTAATGATTCATTTATATTTCTTTCTACTTCTTGCAATAATTATTTTAATATGTTTAATTTTTGTAATTATTTTCCTACAGTTTTTTCTATAATAATTATTCCAATCATTATTCCTGTAATCGCGAAAAAATTATAGGATATTCATTATAGGTCTATAATGATTTCCACGACAATAAAAGATCAGAAGACCAGATGTAAAAATTGTATGCATCTTTATTTTTAATTGCTCCCTTATGTTTTTAACCAAAAATCCTTCCTAACGAAAAGGAATTTAATTGAAGAACAAATATAATCACCAGATGAGAACAGCCATAGTCGGAGAAAGACAGCTATTTTTAAATTAAAATTCGGAAATTGCAATTAAAGCAATTGAAATTTGTATCTCTTCATTTATTTTTTTTAATTTTATTCGAATAAAGTGTTATAAATATATTGGTTATAATTTATACATACTGATGCTATATCACATTTCTAGTAGGATCCTTCACTTCCCTTTTCCAGACAATACCATCGGGAAGAAAATGTTTGTCGCAAACAAGCTGGCCAAATATTACTAAGAAAATCTTCCCTATTTATTGTTTTCTGATATATGCCAACTAAATTGTGAAGCACTTTGGAAAAATAAATGTTCTCGCCGCCATCACGAGTCGAATGGTAGCCGGATTGACAGTTTCGAACAATGCACTTATTCCCTATATTTTTCTTTTTCTTCACCCACTCAATTTTAATACTTATTTTTACTCGAATCAACCGCTTTGAATTTTTGTACTCTTGTAAACATTTTAGGCTTACATTTTATAAAGAATTATGTGAATATTATTGTTTTAAAGAGAAATCCCCATTTAGCGGCATGTTAAAGTAGGGACACGTGCGAGAAGCGCCGCCATGCGGCGATATTTCACGCATAGAAACTCGTTTCTTAAAAATTCATTTTTTTTTGTTCAAGATTAATCACTTTAGTTAAAAATTCATTTCTTTAATTAAAAATAAAACTATTTTTAGAAATAAATTTATTAGTTTACTTTCGATTGAATAAATTTTCAACGAAGATAAATTTTTCAGTCGAGTGAGAAAAAAATGTAAACCAAATTCCAAATTTGAAACCAAAAACGGGAATTCTCTACAAAATTGTAGAATCTTTAACCCAAGGATGTGAATTTTTAAAAAGAAATGTAATTTTTACCCAAATACTTAAATTTTATACCAAAATGATAGAAAATTTATTACAAAAAGATTCATTCTCAAAAATAGAATTATTTTTTAACTAAAAATATGAATTTTTTATTGAAAGTGGAATAGTTCAATTCGCAAATGAAAAAAAACGAATTCTTTTAACAATTCAGTTTTAAAAAATTGTTCTTGACTGAAAATATTTTTTTCTTATTGGCAATTAAACTATCACATTGAAAATCCTTTTTTGTTGTTTAAAAGTCATTTTTAAAATAAATATCGGAATGTTCTATCTTTGATTGAAAATTTATCTTTTTTTTTGTTTTGCTAAAAAACATTAAGTTTCTACCAGAAGAGATAAAATGTCAAAACAAAAAGACGAACTATCAAGAAATGAAGATTTTCAGTTATTAGAGGAAAAATATTTCAAACAAATTGTTAAATTTTCAATACAGGAAGGCAATTTCTCTACATAACAGTTCAATTTCAAAAACATAAATACAAAAAGCGAAACGTTCTTGATTAAAATTGGATTAGTTACATTTATTTATTAAAAAATAAAATTTCAAAAAATAAAACGAATTTCCAACAAAATAGTTAAATCCTTAGCCAATGAAATAATTATTGATCAAGGCATTTACTTTTTTAAATTAAAAAGAATAAACTTTCTAAAAAAATTAATTGGATTTTCTTATTGAGTTCTATTATTCTATAATTTTTGGGCTAGAAAGAGGAAAAAAGGACTAGGGGAGAAGGTTTAAAGTCAGCTTTTTCTATCTGAGCAAGGAAAACATTCGAATAACTCTATGAGTAATTCATACTTGGAAAGATTCTGGGCTCATTGTGAAGGTAAGTCACCATCGTATATTTGTAAATTTGTTAGGTATGTATTTTTAGATCTTTCACCCTAGGTCCTGTTCCAGGGAAAAACTTGGTGAAAAAAAGTCGCAAAATTTTAAAAATGTGCAAATAGTTGAAAACTTGCCACTTTTTAACAAAGTTTGACCCAAGGGCTCACAAAATTTTATGAAAAAGCTATCATACTAATACACTTTTTTTGAAAAAACAGAATTTGAAAATTCGATATTTAAATAAATTGTAACGAAACTTTCTTTTTTAGTAAGCCATTCAATTTTAAAATTATTATCGGTTATTTAGATGATATGATATTTTCTTTCGGTTACTAACTTTTTTATTCTTAAATTCGAATTAGATCTTACCATATTAATCTTTTTCTACCTAAGCACCGCCCTTAACTTATAGAAAGTAGATAAAGTACGCTATTGTGAGACATATTGGTATACAATTATTATCCTCTATATAACATTTTTCTTCGCGTCATTATTTAGGTTTAAAAAATTCGAAGCATGTCTGGCTGATAAAACTTGTTCTACTTAAATTCCGCCATTATTCTATTCCAAGTAGGGAAAGTATGTGGGTATAACACGTGCATGTATCAAATGTTTTTCGTTTATATAGATAATGTAATATTTTCTTTAGGTCATTATTCACTTGTTTTTTAACTCGAATTATGTCTTGCCATAATAAATTGTTTCTACTTTAACCAGTCATATTGATTGCAGTAGAAAATGTACGCCATTGTGGGATATATTAAAAATGGTTTTAAACATTTTTCTCCCCAAAAATCGTAATAATCTTTCTTTAAAACACGAAAAAGAAAATAATCCTATAATAATTTCACCCTCATTAATAATAATTGCAGGCTTACTCACTAATCTAAAAACCCTTACGTCTGCAAAAACCAGTTCTTACCCTTAAATTGAAAAAAAAATTTTAAAGCTGAAATTTTACAGAGGAAACTTCCATTGTATAATATAGCATCGTAGAATATACGTGTCTCTTTTAAAATGCATTATTTATTATATTTCTAAAGGAAAAAGAGAGTGCAGGACCTGGGGGATAAAACGATGTGGGAAGAATGAAGATGTGGAAAAAGTGAATGCAGGCAACTACATGCAAGCGCATCGTCTCACGATTTTCCATCCCTTTTTATTTATTTTATCTTTAATGAAAAAGTAAATTTTCAACCAAATATTTAAAAAGCGACTTGAATTTCTTAATAAAGAAGAAATTTTTTAGTTAAAAAGAGAATATCTAAAAGTTAAGTTGAAAAATTGATTTTTGCAAATAAAAATCTTTCCAACAAAATAGTGGAATACTTAGAGACAGAGAAGATTTTCCATCAAGAATGGAATGTTCAGATTTGCGGTTTAAAAAGAAAATTCAACCAAAAAAAAGGAATTTTAAATATATCGACAAGAATAAATTATATTTAAACAAGAAACATACAAATTTCAAAAAAAGTTAAATCCTAAAGGACAGATGAATTTTCAAACATACGATTTTAATTTTGTTAACGTTATTTGGTGAAAGTCGAATTTTTGGAAGACCCTAGTAATACCTTATGTATAAAATTATTATAATTTATGTATTATTTTTCATCAGATGCTTGTTTAATTTTATTCTTTTTTTTTCGAATTATTTCTTATAATAGTGAATTTTTCTATTTAATCACAGGTTATATCGTATCAGAAGTAGGGAAAGTAGGTTATAGTAAGACATCTTTATATCAAAGTGGAATCATTTATGTAATACTTTCTTTAGACTTTTATATTTTACATATTTAGTTTTTTTGAAACTCGAATTATGTCTGACTATAATAAAATTGTTCCTACTTAAGTCAGTTATCTTCGTTTCAGAAGGGAAAGTACTTGATTAACAGACAAAATTACCAAATGAATTATTTTTCAGCAAAAGAATAAAGCGGTTAATCAAACATGATAAACTATTAACCAAAAATATAATAGTAGATTTTTTCAACACATAAACAGTACATTTTCAACAAAAAATATTTATACTTTCTTATTTAGTTTCAAATTAGGATTTTTAACCAAAACTTCGTTATAGGTATCCAGGCCCGAAAAATAAATATCCAAAATAAATATTTTAATTTTTTGAGTATATAAAAGCTTGTAAAATTGTGTTTAGTGGGGGCATAGAAAATATTATGTTATCTTACATAGGGAGGGGATAATTTGCGGATAACTTTGTATTTACTTTTTTTGGTGGAAGGGGGAGATTACGGTCAACATGATTTGCGACAAATTTGTGACAATCGATACTTGTCGATATATCTATGCGAATCGGAGGAAGGCGCTCAGCGTCCACGTACGTCAAGGCAGGCAAGATTTACGATAAGCCTGGCCCATTCGAATTTCGTGGTAAAGGGTAATTTACAAATTACGTCATGTTTCTTTGAAATTCACCCCCCCCCCCATGCGAAATACTTTAATATTTTCTCTAGCCCCCCCCCCAACTTCCTATAAAAAATGTGCGTATACTCTTCCGGCATATTTTGTTTAATCCTTATTTTGCCTCGCAGCATGGTATTATTTAATTTAATAGCGTTTGAAAAAATAAAAACAATAAAAAATATAATAAGAATTTAAAAAAAAACATTTTAAAAAAATTTATGTTAAATTTAATTTGGAAATCCTTAGAATTCAATGACGTACACGATGAAATGTTGCCAAAGATAAACTAAAATCCGACATTGCTTGTTGGAAGAAAATACTCGAAAAAAATCTTTCGAAACAAAGTTTACAGTTTTTTAACCGCCTAATATTTTAATAGTGCTCTCAATGAAGTTTAACGTTTATTTAAAACATTATTCTATTAATTATAAAAATTCCTATTTTAAAAAATCGCACTTTGAAAATGCACCTTCTTTCATCTTATAATTTATAGTAGTATTTGGTTCAAAATTTAACTATTTGGTTGAATATTTTGAAATGTTGTTGAAAATTCATCCCTTCATATTGAAAATCAAACATTTTTTAATTTGTCTTCTTGAACGTACAAAACTGTTTAATTAAAAATTCAAATGTTTTATTACACATTTATGTAATTAGTTGAAAATTTGTTGTTTTTTTTTTTATAAAGTTAATCTTCTTGGTTTGAATGTCATTCATTTCATTGAAAATGTAAATACTTTGATAACGAATCGCCTTTCTTGATGACATTTTTAACGGAACATTTAACTATGTCATTTTTGGTTATACATTGGTGGATTTCATTAAGAAGTGAACGATTTTGTCAAGAATTCGATTATTGTTGTTAAAAGTTTACTGTTCAAGTGACAACTTGTCTAATTAATTTTTAGTAGAAATTAAAATTTTTTATTTCGTAATTCTACTACTTGGTTCAAAATTAATTTATTTCGTTTAACTTCAATCATCTTTTTTTCTAAAATGAATTATTTTCTTTGGAAAAATCATGTTCTTCGTAGAAAATTCAACTACTATACTTGCTTGCAAAATGAAATTTCTTTTTCAAAAATGTTTTTTTTTGTTCGTAGTTTCCCCATTTAAGTTAAAAATTCATTTTTCTAGTTGAGGATTAATCTTTCTGGGTAAAAATTAAGTTAGTTAGTTAAAAATGCGACTCCCTTATTTAAATTTTTAGCTGAAAATTCAACTATATGGTTCAGCATTAATTTTTTTAACTGAAAATTAAACTGCGTGTTTCAAAATTGATTTACTTTGTTGAAAATTAGTCATTTTGTAGTAGAAAATTTCATGTGTTTTGATGGGCATGATTGAAAATTAACATTTTTTAGGTTATAAACTATTTTTTCTTACTGAAATTGTAACTGATTTGTTTTTTATAGAATTATATTTTTTAGTGAAAAATGTAACTAATTCATTTTAAATTGATGTATTTGATTTGAGATTTTTTTTCGATATAAAATTAATCTTCTTGGACAAAAATATATCTTTTTTATTGAAACTGTTTTTTTTTTTTGTAGAAAATTAATCTTATTGGTTGAAAAATAATAACTTTAATTAAAAATATAAGTATTTTGTTGAAAACTCGAATTGGTCTTCTACAGTTGAAAATTTTTTGTTTTCTTTAGTTAAAAATTAATTTTTTAACTAAAAACTTGCCTCTTCTATTTTTAGTGTAAACTTATCCTTTGTTATTGAAAATTTTAATATTTTGTTGTAAATCAATTTTTGGGTTGAAAATTGATTCTTTTTACTAAAAATTTCTCTATTCAATGTTTTGGTTAGAAATTGATCTTTTTAGTTCAAAATTCATTTATTTCGTTTAAAGTTCATGTAGTTTGTTGATTTTGTTGTTTTTTAAAATAGAAAATTAATTTTCTTGCACGAAAATGCTTCTTTTGTGTACCTACAATAGATAGTTATTTACAGTATATAATATTAATTGACGGGAATATTAGAAAAAAAAATATTTTTAATAGTATAACATTTCAGCAAGGATAATACATTTCTTGACCAAGTTTCGTTAACATTTTATAATCAATTAGTGTGTGAGTAAAAAATTAATTTTTGATCTAAAATAAAAAGGTTACCTATTCATTAATAATACTTATTATTATTTATAAATATTTAAAAAATTTTTCTTAAAAATTTTCCAGCAGTATATAATCAACCGTAGATAGTCGCAAAATTGAGAAAAGTTTCGCTATCAAAATTCGCAGCTCTGCAACTGTATCGAAATTGTTTTAAAGTTTGTGTTTTTTATTTATTTGGATTCATGAAGTTTTTAAATTTAATTTATTGTACATGATAAAGCAAGAATGTCAATTATTACTTATTATAAAGCATATAAATTCTATTTTTGTTTCAAGGAGCTTTTCGAAAAAGATATCATTTTTAGGATCAAGGTATGTAAAAATTCTACAATTTTCTCTCATAAATCGTCAAATCTATTTTTAGCTATTACTCGCCCAATAAACTGATCTTCATTTCAATCATACTAATGAAAATTATAATTATCGAAAATTAATTATTCAGTCATGTTCAAGAGCAATCCGAGTGATGATTATCTATTGGTGGATAAAGGAGTCAAAATTACACCCTTGACCGGGTCTGATAAAAAATTATAATATGCTAATTAATTAATTTCGCGATGTTTCTTTCTATGAAAATATTCGATTGAATATGTAAGCTTTATTTCAAAAAGAAATTTTTTTATTATTATTGGAAACTAATACAGTTAACTGTTCTTAAATTTTTTCTATCTAATCTACGGTGTGTTCCCCTCAATTAATCTTCTCAATTAAAAATGTCTCTTTTAATTAAATAATTAACTATTTGTTTACATTTGTCAAGGAATCTGTATTTTCATCAGAGAATTGGCAAGCACCGATCAGTGGAGATATCTTCTTCACCCACTGTAAAAATATAAATCAAAATTATCGATCTAAGTTTTTTCTGAAAAAGATCTTCTTTTGCTCCGCTGGAAATCGAACAATAAAACTTCTGATTGCTGTTCGGATTCTTTTCCTTTAAACTACTAGAGAGATTGGAAAAAAAAGTTAGGTCGATAATGCTGATTTCTATATTCTCAGGGGGTGAAAAAGATATCTACACTGATCGGTGATTGCCATCTATATGATGATAATAAAAATTCCTTGAAAAATTTTACTTGTACTAATACATAACATCTAACAAAATAATACGCGTATTTCTGAGATAGGATTTTCCCTATCTCTCTGATAGCTTCAGGGAAAGCAACAGATCAGCAATCTGTAGTTCTGTGGTTTGATTCTTAGCGGAGCGAAAGAAAATCTTTTATCAAAAAAAATTTAATTTTGAAAATATTTTAATAAAGATGTTTCTCTTTTGTTGAAAAACAATAGTTTTACTTAAAAAGATCGAGTTTTAGCTGGATGATCCTCTAAATGGTGGACAATCCCTGATGGGATGTTGCGGTGTATTTCAAGGGTATCCCGGGAGACACGGTCCTGGATCTCGACTGACGCAAGCGCCCATGGCGCCCCACCCAATTGCAATTGTGGGATTCATCTAACACTCCAACACCAACGTAACATGCACTGACTAACACACGATACTATTGCCTAAACTGAAACTCTACACATTAGAGGACGAATCTTCAGGTGTATGGTTTACCTGATCCTATAGAATGGTATAGTATAGAATAGTATAGTGTAGTATTTGTCAGCCCTATATGGTATTCAGGAATCCTCAATAGGTCACATCTCGTATTTGAATCAGAGAACTTTGTTGTTTAAATCAGTTGGAATAGGATAGATACTTCTGCAATCTCTAGACTGAGAGTTGCAAATTTTAGACTATGATGCCTTAAATAACATGTTTATCATTTCACTGATAAAGGGAATCCAGATATGTCGGGAGAGTGGTACATACTGAACACCTTGACATACTGAACGTCTGCACATACTGGACACTTTTACATTAGGCTGCTTCAACATTTTTGGAAATATTTGTCTTGCATTTCGCCAGGAAAGATATTCAAATCCGAACAAAAATAAATCAATTTTTTAAGGGCATGTAATACTTTGCTGCTTGGTAAATCGGGTTCAGTTCCTTCGGCTTTTTCCCCACAAAAATGAGAATGTTCAAAAACTGAATTTGCAGATGCTATACAATATTATAAAGGACGTCCCCGAACTCTGTCCTGAGAGGTAATAATAAAAACTTCTATTGTGCCAAATAAGAATGGTATGGATGTTCACACTATTTTGAGGTTAGGATCGGTTTTCAACTGTTTGCCATTCTGATAATGTAGGTCTCTGCCGTACCGATGCTGTCGGTAGTCAGTTCGCCGCTTAGAAATTAGTTATTAAATAAACTTTTTTAATTGTCTACAAAGAAGGTTAGATCCCGGACACTAGTTGCCATGTTTTTTTGTCCCAAGTTTTCAGCCAGAAATATTGTGTAGTTTGGAAGCAAAGCCGGGGAGAATTGTAACACGCATAACCTCAAAATACACACACATCAATGAAATTTAGAAAAATAAATTTTTTTATTATTCCACAAACGAAGAGTCCGGGGACGTCCATTAGCATGCTCGCTAACATTCCCCAGTTCTTGAAGACAATATTTTTATTATTGTAGGAAAAAAGCCAAGGAAATCTAACACTGGTGAAATCGATGTAATTTCCTTAGTATAAACCATTAATCAAATTTAGCAAAATTACATTTTTTAATTAACCCAAGAATAAAGAGTTTTGAGGCGTCCGTTAGAATGGTTACTATCATTTTTCAAATTTTTATAACAAAATCTTCATTGTTCTACGAAAAAAGCTAAGGGAATCTAACACTAGCAAAATCTATAATTTTCATGAATTCAGAAAGATTTCAAACAACTTCAAAGAAGCTACAGGGAAAAAAACATTCCAGTGTTTAAAGATTTTTCATAAACCTTACAGGATTGCGAAGAATGCAAGTGATTTTAATGAATTACTATAGGGACTTGATACGATTTTAAAGTTTCTTTTTCAAGGATTTAAAAATCATTTTTTAAAGTTTGGGGATTTACAAGAGATCTTTTAAAATTTTGAGACAGTTTTAGTGATTTTAAAGAATGTCAAGCGAGTTACCGAAAAGTTATTTAATAAGATTTTAGTACATTTTAGGATATTTCAAAGGATTCAAACAATTCATAGCTTTGACAGATTTTCAAGAAATTTTAAGAAGTTTAAGAAAATTTAAAGGATTTTAAGAAATTCAAGGGATTTCAAAGAAATTCGGAGTAGTTTAAGGATTTTCAAGAAATCTCACAGGATTTCTAAGAATTGAAACGATTTTAAGGAATTACTGGGGACGTGACGTTATTTTAAAGTATATTTTTTAAAAAGATTTTATAAGATTTTAAAGCAGATTAGTGACTTTATAGAATGACCAGCGAGTGATTAAAAATTGATTTAAAAAGAATAAAAGGAATTCGAAACAACTCAAAGATTTTGAGGATTTTAAATACCGAGTGGTCAGGCCTTTTAGATTCCGACGTTACCGACCGTGTGTAACGTAATGTAAGAAAGATGAAATGCAAAAATCCAACAAACAAAAAATTAATTAAAAAATGGGTTTTGCGAGTTTTTTGGAGCTAATGATCATTTTTTCTACAGAATTGTTATAAAAATTGTTTCTAATACATGAGAAATAATTTTTTGTGGTTTATTTATGCAAATTTTTTTAACACACGATACTAATAATTAAACGTTTAAATAAATTGCTTTAACATTTTTTTTTTCGGCAATTTTCTCTTAGAATAGAGTTAGAGAATCGCAGTTTTTTCAAAAAATGTTCACTTTTTGTTCAATTTTTTTTTTTATTGGTGTGAGGCAATTATTAATGTTAAAAAGCATAATTGTTTAAATAATAATTTTTGATGAATTGAAGAAACTATTAAATCATGTCAAGTAAAAAGTAGACGAATAGTTAAAAATTTCAGTGGGACGATGGTCGTGGGGGCTAAAGCGTAGGCTTTGGACCCACTCCTTCGGCTTGCGGGTTCGATTCCCGCCTCGCACTCTGGAAGAGTCTCGGTG
>NC_046662.1:11138652-11149321 GCF_010883055.1 Belonocnema kinseyi | reverse complement strand
CCCTTCCACCACCAAGTAAGTGTGTGGAGGGTGTGTAAAGGAATAAAGAAGGTGTAAGAAAAATGTAAACCCTTAGGGGACACATTAGAAGCTTCCACTGTAGTTAAAAATTTCAGAAAAAACCTAAAATTTGTAACATTGTTCTAACTTTTTAACTTTCTAACTCTACCCGAAGAGAAAAGTGCTGAAAATTATATTTTATCAATATTATTTGGCTAATTTTTTAGAGAAGTGATGAGTTTCAACTAGAATTAGTTAATATTGACGATTCTGAATAAAACTTACAAAAGAGTCTTTTTTCTTATGGGAAATACGTGTTAAACGTGATTGTTCTTGCGCCACCTCTAAACTTTTTCATAATTATTTGAATTGTCAGTACGAAAAATTATTGTTTAACAAACAAAACAAAATTGTAAGAAAACTGTTTATTTTTAATCAAAATCTTCAACCCGAAAATGAATATATTGCAAAAGATTTGAGCTCTTAAATATTGTAATTAGTTGAATTTTTAATTAAAAAGATAAATTTTTAAACAAGAAGATTAATTTTATAACAAAGAAGGCCGATTTTCTACAAAATATGTGAACTTTCCCCCAAGTACTTGGATCTTTAAACTAAGCGGATAAATTAATTTGTTAACCAAAAACTCGAATTTTCAATTTAAAAATAGAATATTCTAACAAAGAAGTTGAAATTTAAACCCAAACGATGAAATCTCAGGAAAAAATATAACAGTTGATATGTCAGCAAAATAAAAAGAATTTTGAACAAAACAGTCATATTTTTAACCAAAAAGATGAATCTTCAACAAAAAGCATAATTCTATGAAAAATATGAATTTTCCACAAAATAGTTCAACTTTCAAAAAACTAGCCGAATTTTTATCCAAAAGGATAAACTTTCTGAGAAAAAGAATAATTTTCTATTAAAAAAGACGAATTTTCAACTAAGGAATTTAAATTTTTAACCAGAAATGGTATAGTTGAGTTTTCAGTTGAAAAATTCATTTGCAACTCGAAACACAACAAATTTTTAAAAAAATGGTTAAATTCTCGATCAAAAAATTAACCCAAATAGTTTTAACTTCTATTAAAATTGATCGGGTTCTTACCAAATAGTTTAATTTCAATTCAAAAATATAAGTTCTCAACCAAAATAAATTTTTTTAGATTTTTAGCTTAAAAATGATCATTTAGCGAAAAAAAACATAGATTTTATATGAAATAGTACAATTTTCAAACAAGAAAATGAAATTTTTAGCAATAGTGTTGAACTTTCAACCCAAAAGATAAATTTTAATACATGAAGCTTAATTTAAAACAAAAAAGGAACATTTTCAAACACATATAATTTTTTTCTCTGAATAGTTTAATTTTTAATTTTCAACCAAAAATAGAGTAGTTAATTTTTTTAATGAAAATTTATTCTCAACAAAAAAACACGAATTTTAATCAAAATAGTGCAATTTTCAACTGAACAAAAAGAAGTATTAGCAAAGGAGAAAAGACCAGTTTTTATTCAAAAAGTATGGCTTTAAACTAAAAACGATATGTTTTTACCCAATAGATGCATTTATGAATTTAGATATAAAATAAAAAATTTAAATTTAAATTGAAAATTTTAAATTTAAATTGAACAATTTAAATTTAAATTGAAAAATTAATTGTTTAGCAAAAAACAAGAAATTTGCATTAAAGTTGTCACATTTTTTAACCGAAAAACAATGAAGAAGGTCAATTGTATAGTAAGAAAAGGTAAGTTTCCAACAGCGTACGGAAATTTTCATTCTAAGAGTTCGATTGTGAACTAAAGACGATTAGTTTTTAACTAAATGGTAAAAAAATAGTTACGTTTTTAATAAGAAAAAGATGAATTTACAACAAACCTAATGAAATTAGAACCAAAAAATGAAGCGTTAAAGAAATTCTTGCCCAAATAGATGATTCTTCGACAACAATCATGGATCTGAGATCAAAAAATGATTTTTTAACGAAATAGTTCAACTTTCTACTTAGTAGATGAATTTTCTAAGGAAGAAAAAATTTTAATCATACTTGAAATACTAAAATTTTGAGCTAACAAAATTAATATTTAACCAAAAACAAAATAAATTTATAAGCAAATAATTTATTTTTTTACCTAAAAGTTGTATTAAAAAAAAATTGTGAATTTTTAACCAAACAATGAACTTTTAAGAAAAGGTTCTAACTATCAACTAAGTAGTGCAATTTTCAAACAAAAAGATTTATTTGGAAACAATAAGATTGCTTTTGTTTGAAAAAAGACAAATTATGGACAAAATGCATAAATTGTTACCAAAGTAGCTGAATTTTCAACTAAGCAAGATCATGAAAAATATGTATTATGCAATATTGACCAATTACCTCTAAAAAGTTTGAATTTCAACAAAAAAAAGCGAATTTTTAACAAAATATTCAATGTTTTAGTTCAAGTTTTTTAACAAAAAATGCAAATTTTTAATCAAAAAGATTTTTCATCCAAACAGATGAATTTTTCATTATAAATATAAATTTGTAAACCAAAATGAAACAGATAAATTTTAACAGTTACTATTTCTTCTTGGAAAGAAAATATTTTTTTTAACAAAACAGTTAAAGTTTCAACCAAAGATAATGAATTTTTAACAAAGCAATTAAATTTTCAACCAAGCCGCTGAATTTTTAACTAAAAAGATGAATTCTTAAAAAATATACTATTTGATATTCTAAGAACCAAAAAACGATTTTTTCACAAAATATTTTATTATGAATCAAAAAGATGTATTTTTTTTAAATTTATAAATTTACAACGAAGATACGAATTTCCAACAAAAGAGTTCCACTCGCAACCCATTAATTACATTTTTAATCAATAAAATGAATTTTTAACCAAATAGTTGAATCTTCAACTAAAGATGATGTATTGTTAACCAAACAGTTGAATATTCAAGTAAAAATATGAATTTTCAACCAGAAAACACAAATTATATCTAAAACAGTTACATTTTCAGATTAAAAGACGACTTTTTAACAAAGGAATCGTCTTTTTAACAATCAAAAATTGTTCAATCAAGGAAAAAGGTGACTTTTCTACAAAACAATTAAAACAGAGATGTTGAACAAATATAGTGTCGAAATGGGGTTTTGCTTTTAGACTAAAACTTCAGTCCAGCTGCTTCTCGTTCGCTTGCCTTTTATTCCACTTTTTTAACAAAATAGAAAAAGTGATTTGATTACTTTTCGCACGCTATGAATACCTTAAAAAGAAAAAATTCCATACATGCGTAAAAACAATTTCTTTAACAGCATTGTTTTATTTTATCTCCATATAAATATGGATAAAATATTTGAAAAGTAATATGCCTACGTACCATTTATAGTGTAAAATCGCTAAAAATGCTAAACTGCTGAATAATTCATGAACAGAAAACTCTAAAAATGTACAAAGATATAGATAAATAATACATTTTAATTTTTTTCTATTTTGATACAGTATATTTAAGGTGCGGATTAAAAGCGTAAATATATCAAGGATGTGGCTAATGCAGTGAGTCGACGCACAGTGGTCTGGAATAGGAATTTACTGTTCATAATCGCCCATAAGTCGTATTTCTTAAGCGATTTAAAAGTTTTTTTTTAGAAATCCTCAGAGATTAATTTTTAAGAGAATTGTGATTTGCTTTTTTTCCACAGAGCAACAATATATAAACAAATATAGAGACAAAATTGACCATTTTAGCTTTGTGAATTTTTATCTCAAGAAAAAATACAGATAGAAACTCACTATCAGCCGAAATTAATGCACATGCATTCATAGAACATAATTAATTATAATAATATTTAACTTCATCATTATAAACAAATTTTATAAACAAATTCTTATTAGTGTTTTTTATCATAGAAAAAGTCGTTTATTTCACGCTAGTTGCTAATATTTTTCATGAGAGTCATGATTTGTAACAAAAAAATTAGCGTGAGTTAACAACTATTGTTTTTATAAACATTTCTATAAACAAATTCATTATAAACGAGTTTTTCTCATAGCTGAAATGATTTTTCTAAACAAAAGTGATTCACAATTGTCTTCAAAGCCATTTATATATTTTAAGCTTTATCAAACATAAACAATATAGATTGTTTATAACAATTCAGTTAAACAAGTCTCCTAATTGGCCATTTCTTCGCAGAAAAAAATGTTTTTTTGTTCAATAATTATTAGAGTGACATTAATTGCAGTGACTAACCAACGAAATTAAATGAAGAATAATTTATATGATTGTTATAAACAATTTTTTAACAAAATTATGATTTATTTTTTTACATGCAAAAAAGACGGTTTGCCACTGAAATTATCCAGCAATAAACTAACAGTGATTCCAAAATTGGATATGAGACATTAAATAATAATTTGCGTAATTGTTAATAAAAATTTTAAAACAATGCGTGACAATCTGCGGTTGGTTGTAGAAAAAAGTTATTTTTTCTTCAATCATTTTTGTGATATTCTTATTTGTGTTATTGAATCAATGAAAAAATTATTATAAATTTACGATTTTACGATTATCATAAAAAACTTAAAATAAATAAATTACGATTCAGAACTCGAATCATTTTTAGATTCAAATTGAACCTAGAACCTCAACCTGGAAGTGTACTTTTTAGTACACTAATAACGTATTCAAAAGTAACTTTTCAAAAAAGTAACGTATTCAAAAGTAACTTTTGAATACGCAAGTACAGCGTTATTGCACCTTATTTTCACTTGTTCCTCATTTATTTTTCAGGAAGTTGCATGAAACAAATGAAAATTAGGTGACTTTTAAAAACGCAAGTACAGCGTTATTGCTATAGACAGTTTGCTACAGAAATTGTTATTAACAGTTACGCAAATAATTATTTAATTTCCCATATCCAATTTTGGAATCACTGTTAGTTTATTGTCGGATAATTTCAGTGGAAAACCGTCCTTTTTGCATGTAAAAAAATAAATCATAGTTTTTTTTTTAAATTGTTTATAACAATCATATAAATTATTCTTTATTCAATTTCGTTCGTTAGTCACCGCACTAAATGTCACTCTAATAATTATTGGAAAAAAAACATTTTTTTCTACGAGGAAATGGCCGATTAGGAGACTTGTTTAACGAAATTGTTATAAACAATCTATATTGCTTATGTTTGATAAAGCTTAAAGTATATAAATGGCTTTAAAGACAATTGTGAATCACTTTTGTTCAGAAAAATCAATTGAGCTATGAGAAAAACTCGTTTATAAAGAATTCATTTATAGAAATTGTGTATAATAATCAAGTTAAATATTATTAAAATTAATTATGTTTTATGAATGCATGTGCAATAATTCCGGCTGATAGTGAGTTTCTATCTGTATTTTTGCTTGAGATAAAAATTCACAAAGCTAAAATGGTCAATTTTGTCACTATATTTATTTATATATTGTTGCTCTGTGAAAAAAATTTAAAAAAAGCAAACCGCAATTCTCTTAAAAATTAATTGCTGAGCATTTCTAAAAAAAACTGTAAAATCAGAAATACGACCCGTGAGCGATTATGAACAGTAAATTCCTATTCCAGACCACTGTGCGACGATCCGGGTGCACCAGACCGAGCACCAGGTAGTCTAATACGTATTCTACGAGAATTTAAAAAAAATTGAAATTTGGTGAATAATGAAAACAATTCGAAATGGTGAGTCGGCAACTCGGGTGAATGAGGTCGTTCCTTAGGTAGTGTAGCACATATTCTACGGGAACTTTTTCAAAATTTATGTTATTCCAACAGCCAAAATTACTAAAAATTAGCGTCGACCTGGGGTGCGACCTGTTGAACCCGGGTCGTCGACTAACCATTTAAATTTTTTTTTATTATTCACAAACTTTAAATTTTTTAAAAGTTATCGTAGAATACGTATTGTACTACCTGGTGCTTGATCTGATGTACCCGGATCGTCGACTCACAATTTTTAATAATTTTGGCTGTTGGAACAATCTGAATTCGAAAGAGTTGTCGTAGAATACGTGCTAAACTACTTGGGGCGCGACCTGGTGCACCCGGGTCGTCGACTAACCATTTGAAACTGTTTTCATTATTCACAAAATTTAAATTTTTAAAAGTTCTCGTAGAATACGTATTAAACTACCTGGTGCTCGACCCGGTGCACCCGAATCGTTGGCTCACCATTTTAAGTAATTTTGGCAGTTTGGAATTTCCTTGTGCACAATTTCGTCTTATACACGCTCTAATACATGTATTGGAATGCTGGATGATGACTTTACAATTTACAACACTTACAATACATGTATTGCAATTTCGTCTTTCCAATTGGGATCTGAAATACTCGTGTGCGCCACCTGGTGACAGAATCGGAAAGCCCTGAGCGTAGGTAAATTTTGACGGGAAGTATAGGCGAATATACGAAAATAATTTTTCTCAAAGTTTTAAAGTGTTTTTTACAGTGCAACCGGGAAGAAAATAAAAAGTGAAAAATAGAAAGTTACAAATAAAATAAATCAAACTTTATCAATGGAGTTTTCAGCACGAAAATCGAAGAGCAAAGTGTTATGTTGTGTGTTTGGTTTCTCCTCTACTGCTCAAAAGCATGAAACTGTTCAGTTTTTCTAAAATGTAAATAAACTCCTATTTTTGAAAATATATGAAAAATCTTATAGTACATTTATAGCATTTACTGATAGTATGGCTCGAGAAATAAAACAGAATAAAGTAAAAAAGTGCACAAAAATCAAACGGATTTTCGAGCTTGTTCCACTGTCAATAAAAGAGTTGGAAGAAAACGTTATAATCATCATTAAGTATTTATCGTTTTTATTCTTCAATAATTTTCCAGTATTCCGAGTGTAAATAATCAAAGCAGGTTCTAAATAAAAATATTATTTTAGGTACGAATATATCAACATAACCTCAAATAAAAAAGTTACTGCTCAATAGTCATTTCAAGTTGATATAAATTAAATTTTGCAATGAAATGTTGATAGTTAATATTATTAATCAGATTCGATAAAAATCACATCAATCCTTTCTTCGACAGTCAATATAATATACATGTGAAGTTTTTTGTAGGTCTTACGGTCTTCAATTGTTGAAAAAATATATAATAAACGATAAATACTGAAAAAGTTCGTTTATTCAACATTTCGACGTTTCGGCATCACTGCGTGCCTTTTTCAAGAAATGTAAAATAAATTTATATAAATACCAACAGTTTTTTACATTATAATTAACTAATTTGAAGTAAAAGAGTTAAATTACTTGTATTTTGTTTGAAGTGAAAACGAAAAAAAAACGATAAAAACTTCAAAATGGGAATAAAACATGTCAATGTTATCAAGTCAAATATTAAAAATAAAAATAAAAACCAGTTAAAACTCCAATTTTTGTAACAAGTAAAAAATAATGTTTTTTTTAAATATATAAGAAGAAAAAAACATCAAAATTTAAGAAATAGGACATACATTAAGGCAGTAAATTCATTAATACAAACTAAAGGCGTAATTTAAAGGAACCGCAAATAAGAAAAGTGCGTCAAAGCACTGGATTTTGAATTGAAACTTATTTTATTATACTTTGATATATTTTATTAACATTTATAATTTCTCTCTGTAAATTAATAGAAATATTACGATATTTATTTATAAATATGGATTCCAATATTCGTCTTTTGTAAGTGTTTTTTTCTTTGGCTAGAATTTTAATATTGTTGAAATGGAAATTAAAATAATGATCTAAATTCCAACAATATTGTGATAGACCTGTATTCAAATTTCCTACTCTGCAATTTCTTTTGTGTTCAGAGACTCTTATTTTTAGTCTTCTCCCTGTTTCACCAATATAAACTTCTTCACAGCAATTACATTTTATGAGATATACAATACCAGATAAATCATCAGTAGTATCAATATCTTTTGGATTAGGTAAAAAATTTTTTAGAGTGTTATTGCTTTAAAAATAAACATTTATGTTAAATTTCTTTAGTGAATTTCTCAACCTTTCAGAGAGTCCTTGAACATACGGTAGCTGTTTATATGGTAACTGTTAAATCTGATTTATTATACGTGCCAATTCAGTTGTTTCTCCTACTCATACCATTATAGATTTCACGAATTTTTTCTTTAATAATACTATTTATCAAAGGAAGCGGATAATTATTTTGAATGTGAAAATCCATAGAGTTTACATGTGAACTAGATCAAAATAATTCAATAAATTGTCTTGATTTAAAAATTATAAAAACACCAAAACGTGAGTTGATTACTAATTGGTTTAAAAAAGATTCATGATCTGGCAGATATCTTAATTTTGATTCCCATCATTTGTATTGTCAAAAGGTTGCCCTGATAAAAAGTTTATTAGATAGATGCGTAAAGTAAAGTCATATAAAATTCAGAAAAGAAAATTCGGACCAAATAAAAATCACATTAATTCAAAAAAATTATCCGCTTCCTTTGATAAATAGTATTATTAAAGAAATATTCATGAAATCTATAGTGGTTCAAGTAGGAAAAATAACTGGATTGACACGTATAATAAATCAGATTTAAAAGTTACGCTACCGTATGTTCAAGGACTCTCTGAAAGATTGAGAAATTCACAAAAAAAATTTAACATAAATGTTTATTTTAAAAACAATAACACTCTAAAAAAATTTTTACCTAACCCAAAAGATATTGATACTACTTATAATTTTTCTGGTATTGTATATCTCATAAAATGTAATTGCTGTGAAAAAGTTTACATAAGAGATTGCAGAGTAGGAAATTTGAATACAGGTCTATCACAATATTGTTGGAATTTAAATCATTATTTTAATTTCCATTTCAACAATATTAAAATTCTAGCCAAAGAAAAAAACACTTACAAAAGACGAATATTGGAATCCATATTTATAAATAAATATCGTAATATTTCTATTAATTTACAGACAGAACTTATGAATATTAATAAAATATATCAAAGTATCATAAAATAAGTTTAAATTCAAAATCCAGTGCTTTGGCGCGCTTTCCTCATTTGCGGTTCCTTTAAATTACGCCTTCAGTTTGTACTAATTAATTTACCGCCTTAATGTATGTCCTATTTCTACTTTGTCATATGTTCGTCGTCTGTCCATAATTATTATAAAGTTGTTTTTCTTTTCTATAAGAATGTCATCTTATAATTAAAAAACCTCTTTAAATTTGGAGGTTTTTGTCTTCTTATATATTTTAAAAAACATTGTAATGTAAAAAAACTGTTGGTATTTATATAAATTTATTTTAGATTTATTGAAAAAAGCGCGCAGTGACGCCGAAACGTCGAACGGTTGAACAAACGAACTTTTTCAGTCATTCAAGTTTATTTTATATTTTTGTCAACAATTGAAGACTGTAAGCCCTACAAAAAATCACACATGCATAGATAGTTAATATTACATTTGAAAATGTTTATGAGGGGGAACCTGGAAGAATTTATTATTTAGACAACAAGGGTTTTTAAATTCGAAGTTTGCAAACAAGATGCATTAATAGAAACTGAAGTTTCATTTTCCATCTTTTTTCCCCGCGAAATAGAAGGTGCTCCTGCATGTAAAATTCTCTTTTCCTTCTACGAAGTTTCTACATGCCGATGTAGATTTTGTGAAAACGCAAATTTGCGTTATTGTTACTTAAATTTTTAAGGTTTAAGACTCATATTCAATATTTTTACATGAGTCTTATGAGACGTCTACCTATTGTCGCCGGCCATATTGCTTTTGCCGCTGGTGGTGCCCTCAAGGCATTGCAAAGTAATTGAAAATGTACCATTCTAATATATTTATATTGCTCTAATTCATAATAGGGATTGGTATTTCAACATACGTATATTAATTATCTTGTTTTTATAATTATAAAGTGCGCATCCTACGAATAGCCGTACAGAGATTTTGGAATCTTGAAAAAAGTTGTCTCCAAAATTTAAAAAATGCGTTTAATTTCCGAATTTTTATTCAAAACGTCTGGCTAATGAACTTGAGCTTTAACTTAGGACTTTAAATTGTATATCAAAGGGCAATCCAATCTGTCAACTTTTGCGAAAGTTATCGTGCTAATAAACTAAAAATCTACAAATTCACAAACAGACGGAGAGAAAGACACATTCTGATATCTTCTCTGATGAGAATGTAAAAAAAAATAATAGATAAAACATAACAAATTATATAAAAACCGCTTTCTTGCTTTGCACAGGAGTATGCAGGTCTGACACGATATTTCCTCATTTTTCTAATTTCTCAACACTGAATTTCAGCTATTTTCAGTAATTAAATTTGAGAATAGTTCCCAAAAAAAATTGGGTGGAACGTCTTTTAGATCAATTTTATTAGTCATAGCTCTCTAAGTGCATCAAGTATTTCGATACAGGACATTCCAGGCCCCAGGTTCACATTTCTGGATACGCGTCTGGTATATTGTGACAACGAATAATTCTACCTACAAAAGGTACATACTTTTTGATTAGATAAAAATGTTTTATTTATTTTTTATTAAAAAATTAGCCACCTTAGTCCTTACAATTGTGGGCGCGGATGCAATAAGGGCACATAAAATTTTTTCGTGCGAAAACGAAGTCCCCTGGAGGCTTTAGAAAAAATTTTCGAATTTTAATTTTCAAAAGATATATATG
>NC_046662.1:11113547-11138552 GCF_010883055.1 Belonocnema kinseyi | reverse complement strand
AAATTAAAATTCGAAAATTTTTTCTAAAGCCTCCAGGGGACTTCGTTTTCGCACGAAAAAATTTTATGTGCCCTTATTGCATCCGGACCCACAATTACAGAGCACTTCAACCAATTATAGGGTTGATGAAAACTTGTATTCATGGAATTCCATGAATCCATGGTCTATAATTATAAATTCCTAGAATTAATCGAATTTGCTGAATTCTGGACCTCTTTGGATACCGTGAATTCCTTGAATTCAATTAATTCCGTAAACTTTATAAATTACGTCATTATTCAATTTCGTGAATTCCGTGAAGTTTATAAATTTAACGAAATTCGCGAATTCCATGAATTCTGTGAATTCCATAATTACCGTGAATTCGATTAATTTAGCGAATTCAGTGATTCTGGGGATTCCATGTACTCTATGAACACAGAAAATTCGATGAATTCCGTAAATTCTGTGAATTCCATCTGTTTTGTGAATTCCTTCACTTCCATGAATTCCGCTTTTGTCGTGAATTCCTTGAATTTGGTGAATTCTGGGCGTGACATGAAATTCGGGAATACCTTGAACACAATTTTTGCCTTACAAAGATTTACAATTTTATCTTACGTTTGTTTTGCGTCCAAATCTGCCAAGTGAGCCTCCTATTTTTCGATGGTCGAGCTTTTCTCGCTGAAATGACTATTCGGTTCCCAATGATAAATGAAAAATGAAATTTGAGCGCTTTGGTGAAATTCGATGTATCAAACCAGATGTACAAAAATTTTGAATTTTTGAAAGGAATTGTCAACCTCATTTAAATTATTAACCGAAGAAATTAATTTTAAATAAAAAAGAAGAATTAGTCATCAAGAAGGTTAATATTCTACCGCCTAAGACGAATTTGCAACCAAAAATAATTGTTTTTTAAGTTGTTACATTTTCCATGGAATAATAGTATTACAATAATTCCTTTCATTCAGGAATATATAAATTTTATTCATTCTCATATACCATAAGTATATACTCTACAGATGTCAAAAGGGCGCTAAAAGTATAAACTAATTTTTGTTGCAGGTATATGGTACCCTACAATTAGTGTTAGATTCACACTTTGTTTTTATTGTGTAAAAAGAAGAAGAAGTATTGGAAAGAGAGAGGGGGAGAGTAGAAAGAGAGGTCCGATCAAGTTAAGGAATCGGATTGCTATTGTAGTATCATGAATCTGAAACTGTCTAATATTTATTAACGCAAGTGATTTTTTTAGAAATAACTTCTTTGTATGTCTAGTTATGAAACTGCGCAATAGAAAAAAAGTGTATGCTTTCCCACTTTCAAACGAGATACTCAGCGGCCCGAAAACTTTTAAAGAACGTAATTAGGAAGCACATTTATTTCCACGTGTAACAGCTAACTGTCTTCCTGAGTTTCGTTAGAAATGTAGTTTACCCTTGTATCCATATTAAAAAATATATATTTTCAAAATATTTTTTACCACGCAATAAAATACATCGGAAACGGTTCATACACCCTTCATTGTTTACGTTCGGATTAAAGATATATCCGGTTTGGCTTGGTTAGGTCAGTTCCGCCCTCAGCCCAAAAACCGGCGTTATATTCAACTGCATTTACATTGTATATGTAACCATACTCTTTAAAATGGGATGGAACTACTGCGCTATCCCAAGCTATGGCCCATGACTTGGAAGGTTTATTTTTCCCCATAGAGCAACATATATCATAGTCTGTTTTTAAATCTCCGTGAGTTTTTAAAGCCTTGCAATCACTGCCATCTTTCTGCTCAATAACATAAACTTGTACCGTTTATGAGCCTAAATGTTATCAAAATAATAAGGAAATGTAAAAGTTGATTCTGCGTTTCGTTTACCGTTAACAACGAGTAAAAGTGTAATGTTTGAAACAAGCTTAAAAGAAATGTTGTTGAAGATAGTCAATCAGAATTAACGATCAATATTTTCGTAAGTTTCTTTTATTTTAGGTATTATGCACAGCCTTATAAACCTATGAACAACTGTGTTCTTTCTGATGTTGCCAGTACTAACACTTTCAAAGAAGGTTTTTAAAAAAAAGTGTATCTCTGCCATTTTCATAGGAAAATTTGAACCTGTGTCCGGATCTGAGTCATCAGCGCCACAATCTAAGTCGGATGAATAGTTTTCTAGGACAACCGTAATGCAGATTTTGGTTAAACCTTGACCGCCATTATCTATTGATATAATCACACAATTTACGAATAAATTTGTCGCTTTCAAAACAGCGACATTAATAGTAAATTCCTAGACTATAGCTAGAGTACACGGAGCAACTCTTGTTCGTAAAATTTGGCATTATAATATTGATTTTTACAAAAATTCTATGGCAATCTAGGGTATAGCCGAGAAAATAGTATTATTACCGCAGCTATACGAAGAAATACATTTTCCATGTAATTTATAAATATACTACAAACCTAATAATTGGCATTTGTAGTTAGGAACATTTACATTTTTGGTGGCAGAATGAAGTTAAAAAAAGTGATATTCACAAATTAAATGATGAAACCCTAGTTGCAATAACTGGCAGTTAAAATAACATAAGTTGCAAAACAGGTAAGAAAAATTACCATTTTCAACGGGAAAGTGCTATGAGAGGAAAAACAATTGAATGTGTGCTTCGCGATTCAGTACCGAATGACGTCATTACACGCGCCGATGGTCATAAGGATGATAAAATTCCTCAACCTTATAATTTGTTTTATCACCGGAAAATATCTCCGTTCTGCTGCCCCGCATACCCATATTCAATTCCCGCCAGGACTGATTTTTTCTAACAAAATTTTTTCTCTTTCAGCTTAGAATAAAATATAAATATCTAACTGTATGTTTAATGTATAAAATGTATAGTGCGTGCAACTTTAATATATATAAAACAGCGAAAGCGAATTTATTTTCTTTTTGCCCTTTCGACCATGGCAGCTTTCCTATTTTCTATGGGAAAAATTAGAAATACGTAGAATAAACATAAATAGAATGTCTGTACAATTTTGTTTTGTAAACTTCACAGTCTGTCCTAGAGATTGTAGGAAGTTTCTTTTGGTGTAAGTGCAATTATTTAATCATTTATTTTATATTCTAATAAACATAGTAACTTCACAGTTTAAAGGCAGATCGGGAACAGGATCAGCTACGATTTTCGTGTTTGTATTCTTTGAAGCTTCAAATGAATACCATCGAGGAACCGTAGCTACAATTCGTTGACATTTTTATTATACCTATCATAAGTTAAAGCTCACTATGCAATCTACATGTTTGGTTTTTTTGTATATGTATCTTTATGTGACCAAGTTAATTCTGCAAAAAAAAAATTATGAGCAAGAAATAAATTATTTATTGTAGTAACCAGCAATAAGATGTTTATATTTTTGACATGAAATCGACCTTTCTGGCTTGGGGTCTCACGTAGCATCTGATAATCAAAAAACTTTTGAACGGTTCTTATTTAAAATGGTTAGATTTTATTTTTGAACAGACATTCAACTTTGAAGTGAAACATTCTTTTGTTAACAGTCAATCCTATTATTCCAAAACCAGTGTATCAATTACGATTCAGTCTTTTAGTTTAAGGTTAGGATTAATTGTTAATTTTTTCATAATTTGAAATAATTAAATGACGAAATCAGTACGAATAATGCACTCAGATACCGAAAATGCAGCAGATGATAAATTTTCTGGTCAAGAAATGGGACAAAATTGAGACCACATTTTTGGTCGACTGTTCTTTTAAATGTAAAGGTTTTGTTCAAAAAAGAGAATTCATTTAGTCATTTGATCAGTGGAAGATCATCGTTAAGGTTTAACTTGCTTCAGTGTACGGCAATTTTAAAAACTAATTTTTATTTAAAATAATTTCTAAAAATCTTGGCAACAATAATTTACTATTGAACTGATAGGCCATAATATGTGTCAATTACTACAAAAAGTATCGAGAATCTGTTGCTACTAAATTCTCAGTTAAATTTAGGACCAATCAGTTCGATAGATTATGGGTTGACCGGGAATTTATTTGTTGACCGAAAAATTTTAAAAATTTGAGAAGAAAAATGTGTTTAAGTTCGATTTCAACAGTTTTTAAAATAATTAATTGAATTTGTATCTGTTTCAATTATGATATCATTTAGTTTATAATGCGTAATTCTAAAATATTTTACTTTACAAATTCTTCAATTCACATTTTTATTTTTAAAGGTATATTTTCAATTTGTAGAACTTTAAAGTGCAGTCTTGAAACATTTTCATCATTCCCTGATTTTTCCTTGACTAATTTTTCATTTCAAATCATTACTATTCAAATTCGGTATTTCATATACAAATTAGAGTCTACAAATTGATAAATTTAGTTTTAAAAAAAGGTCTTTAGAACTATAAAAGATGGCTTTTAACCGTCAAGTCTGAAGATAAATTTTTTCTGCAAATATTGAATTTTCAAACAAAAAATGTGAATTTCAGCAAAAAATTAGTTTTCCACGAAACTGATGCATTTTTACCCAACAAAGAGGAAATTTCAAACTACAGAATTTTTTTCGCCAAAAAAGAGAATTTTCAACTAAAAAGATAAATCTTTTAAAACATGGAAAAGATGTATTTCATGTTTAAAAAAAATTTAGTATTTCCCACTGACCAGATACAGTTTCAACTAGAAATTAGCCTTCAATAAAAAAAAATAAATTAGTAACAATGTAGTTTAACTTTTACCGAGGCTGTTGAATTTTCAATTAAAAAAGATTAATTTTCAATAAAATAATTAAACATTCTAAACAAAAAATGAATTTTCAACTTAAAATATAAACCCTTAACAAAAAAAGTGATTTCTTAACAAAGTGATTCAACCAAATCTTTTTAACAAATTAATTGAATACTCAAGCAAAGAATAATGATTTTGAACCAAAAACTTGCTTTTTTATTTAAAAACAATTCTTCTAAAACAAATGAAGTTTTGAATAAAATAGATAAATTTTCAAAAAAAAACAGTCGAATTTTGTGTTGAAACAAATTTCAGCCGAGTTTTAACGATAAAAATATGAATTTTTAAACAAGAAATAATTTTCTACAAAAAAAATTGAATTTTCATTTAAAAAAATAACTTCTTACTAAAAAGGATTAGTATTTAACCAAATTTATTGAATTCTCTATCAAATAGTTGCATTCTTATTTAAAAAGAAGAACAGATGCATTTGTAATAAAAAAACGACAACATTTTTTTTATATTTGGAACTTTCATCCAGATAAGATTACAGTTTATTTTCCAATAACAATATCTAAATTTTGCACAAAAAATAAGTTCTTTTTTTCAAAACGCAAATATAATATTTAAACAGTAGAATTTTCAACAACAACTGATAACTTTTTAACAAATTTGTTGAATTTTCAACTAAAGAGCTGCATTTTTATCCTAGAAAGATGTAATTTCTGCTAAATTAGGTGCATTTTAAAATAAAAAAGACCAACTTTTAAAGAAAGAGTTCAATTTCAATCGAAAAGTTACATTATTGAACAAGAAAGTTGAAATTTCTCCTACAACAGATAAATGAAATAAAAGAACCTTGATAAAAATACTTTAATTTTCATCCAAACCAGATTCGAGTTCACGTTTTAGCACCAAAAAAGAACTGTAAATAATTTGCAATCAAAATGGATGTCTTTTTAAGAAAATTATTAAATTTGCAACTCAATAATAAAGTTTATAACCAACTGATGTAATTTCAACTCCTTTCTTATAAAATTGTCCATTTAAAAAAAATTGTAATCTGAAGTTTTTCAGTTTGGAACGCTTTTAATTAGAAATAATACAGTTTTAATTCAATATAAAGATAAATGTCTGGTTCCAATGATGTAAAAAACTATGAATTTTGCCGACGTTTCGTGAACATTGTAGTTCGCTTCTTAAGCGCTGACCTGAAACCGAGGTATCAGGTTATGTTGTTCTAATGTATATACTCTACGATGCATGTGATTAGCTACAGCGCTCCACCGTGGGGACTGGTCGAATCTGATTAGTCAATCAATTTTTTTCAATCCGAGAGGACCGAAAGCCAAATCGGCTTGGTATTATATCCATTGTCCCTATTGATGTTATTAGGGTATTTTAAGATTTGGATTGCTTCTCTATGTTTTTTTGGAAGGATATTGTGTGTTTTTGCAATGCCTGTTGTTTTGTTAAATAAAATGATATGTCCTGCTTCGATCTGATTTTCAACTAGTGCTGATTGCATGAAATGTATTAGCCTGACTTTACTCTCATGTTCCTTTATAGGTTGACTCATCGCTCTCCCGGTTTCGCCAACATAGATTTTGCCACCAGAACAAGGGATTTGATATACTCCTGATTCACTGAGGGCTGCCTTTTTGTCTTAAGCGTTATTTAGTAATCCTATTTTCGCAGGTGGTATAAATATGGTTTGGTTGTTGTGTTTGTTGAGAATTCTTCCTATTTGTTCTGTGACACCTTGGATGCAGGGTATGGTGATGGTCGGTTTTCTCTCTCTTTCTTTCGCAAGGTGTGTTGACTTGTTTTTTAAAAATGTATTTTCTTATTGCTTTATCAATTTTTTTGTGTAATCGTTCTGTATTAGGATTTGTTTAACGTTTTGTAATTCCTTTTTTGAGTTATCTTTATCTGTTATGGAGACAGCTCTGTATACAAGGGAGTTGATGACCGATTGTTTTTGAGATGGGTGCTGGTGGGAGGAGACATGTAGATATCTGTTTTTATGCATGGGTTTTCTGTAAAATTCATGTCCTTATGTGTTATCAGATCTTTTGTAACCTAATGCGTCCAAGAAAGTCAATTATCCGTTTTGTTCAATTTCCATGGTAAACTGGATTTCAGGATTTACTCGATTGATGAAATCGAATAACTTATTGAGTTAATCTCATCCATGTCACCAGATGACAAAAGTGTCACCAGCGTAAAGGAACCAAAATGCCAGTTTAAGCTTGACTTGGTTGATGATTATAGTTTCTAAATGTTCCATAATGAAATTGGCTATAGCAGGTGAGATTGGGGATCCCATTGCTGCCCCTGAGGTTTGTTCGTAGAATTGGTTATTGAACGAGAAATAAGTACTATTGAGACAGTGTTCTATCAAAGGTACGAGCTTAGAAGGGAAGTTTGTAAAAGATTGAATAATATCAATTGTATCTGAGATTGGTACTTTCGTAAAGAGAGATAATATGTCCAAGCTCACTATGATGTCTTGGGGTTGAATGTGAATCTGTTGTGTCTTTTTCTTAAAGTCAAATGAGTTTTGGACCTGAGTGATGGAGTTTCCTGTAAGATGATTAAGTTTTGTAGCGATGAAGCGTGCTAGATTGTAAGTTGGTGAGTTTATTGTGCTGACGATCGGTCTGAGCGGAATGCTATCTTTGTGGATTTTCATGAGTCCGTAAAGTCTTGTAGAGATGGGATACGTAGATATTAATTTAGATGTTGTTTAGCTGGCAAGTTTAGAGTCTTTGAGAAGTGTTTTGGTTTTGCTGACTCTTGTTTAGGTAGGTTTTAAGTTTTGTGTATGTATTGTCAGTAAAAAGGTCCATAATTTTTTTGTTATAGTCTTCTTTATTCATTATTACTGTTGTGCTGCCTTTGTCTACAGGTATTATTATAATAATCTTATTCCAAACGAGTTTTTAAATTGTGGTTTTTTCTTGTTTTGTTAAGGTTGAGCATGGAACTTGGCTAAATTCATTTCATTGTTGAGAAGATAGAGATATTTTCTACTGTATCTGTTAGTTTTGTTTGCCTTACTGGAAGTAATTTGTCCAATTTTATATTTTTTTAGAGGCTCTTTAATCCATTGGGATTGGTCAAAATATATGCGGTCTAACGTTGACCAAATGTCAAATCTGAGGGTGTTTGATTGCCTTACATTCCTCCTCCCACCATCACCCATCTCGAAAACAATCGGCCATCAATTCCCTTGTATACAGAGCTATCTCTATAAAAGATAGAGATAACTTACAAAAGGAATTACAAAACATTAAGCAAATCCTAATACCGAACGATTTCACAAACAAACAAATTAATAAAGGAATAAAAAAATACACGATCCAAGGTGTCCCAGAACAAATAGGAACGATTCTCAACAAACACAAAATCCAAACCACGTTTAAACCACCTGCGAAAATAGGACAACTACTATATAACCCTAAGACAAAAGGCACTCCTCAGTGATCCAGGAGTATATAAAATTTCTTGTTCTTGAGACAAAGTCTATATTGGAGTCACCGGGAGAACGGTGAGCTAACGTATAAAGGAACATGAGGGTAAGGTCAGGTTAAAACATTTCACGCAATCAGCACTAGCTGAACATCATATAGAAACTGGGCATTTTATTTGACAAAACAACAGACATTGTAAAAACACACAATATCTTTCCACAAAAAACACAGAAGAGCAATCGAAATCTTAAAACACCCTAATAACATCAATAGGGACAATGGATATAATACCAATCCGATTTGGCTTTTCGTCCTACTAGATTTTTTTTCAAATAAAAAGACTTGATTGGCCAATCAGGTTCGACCAGTCCCCACGGTGGGGCGCTCTGGCCAATCACAGGCATCGTGGAGAGTATATATACGAACAACATAACCTGATACCTCAGGTTCAGGTCAGCCCTAAGGAAGTGAACTGCAATGTCACCGAAGCGTCGACGAAATTCGTAGTTTTTTACACGATTAGAACCCGAAATATCTCTTTTTGTCAAAATGAATCATTCTGAAAGAATTTAATCTATTATTATAGAACGCTACGGGGAGTTTTAATTCCTTTAATCTTAAATGATCCAATTTTTAAAATTGTATTTGGAAAATATTTTATTTTTAACGTTTTGAACTTGTCCTATTTTCGAGATTTTTTAAAAAACTCAAATCGTTGAAATTCGCGATTCTTATATTTAAAATAATGTTGTTTCATTTTATAGGCTTTAAATTAGAAATGATACAATTTCAAATATATTCTAGCAAAATTGTCCGCATTTATGCGTCCAAATTTCCCAAAGGCAGCATGGAAGTGGGGTCTCCTTATTCTACTTCGTAGTAGCGATTCTGAATTTTGTTTACAAAATGTGGTGTTCTTATACTGGCATGTTTACCGTTCTACGATGTGCTTGCGGGTTAGATTCACATCTTAGTTTTTATTTATATGTACTTAATGTCGTTAACAGTCTAAACGTACTTCATTACTTTATTATAAATGTTTTGCCGAAAGTTTTCTTATTTTGTTAAGTAAATGAAAAGCATAAACCAGAGGGATGGCTCTCCCATAAAGAGCTGTAGAATAAATATGACGTGAGATTTGAGCATGGCCGAGTGGCGGCGCTGGTTGTACTTTTAGGCAGAAAATTATTCAAATGCATGGGAAAAATACAAATTTTTTTTATTCATATTCTTAAAATGAGTTTCTTGCGTATATTTATTTTTGCAAAATATTTGGTAGTATGTTAAATATCGAATAAATTAATAAGCACTAATGACAAGTGATAAAACATTATTTTATTGATTATATACAAATACACTTTTCACAGAGTACCAAAAATAATTCTACAAAGTGAACCTTAAATTTGTAGCATTGACATACATGTAAATAGTTTTAAATGTCAACATAGTTAATTCAATTTAATAATAAATAATATAAAAAATGAAATAATAAATAATTTAATTTAACTGAATTATAAACATTAATATTGCTTTTTATAGCGATAAAATAATTTACTTTGTTTCCTTACAAAAGGTTTATAAAAATTAATTGTGTTATAAAACATATATTTATTTGTTACATGTTAAATTTTTTTGTTTTGGTAAATTTCTGATTTGGGAATTTTATTAGTCGGAAATTCTACTAATCAGAAAATTTATTAGTAGAAAATTTAATTAGTCGAAAATACTCCATTTCGGATAATGCAGTGTCGGGAATTGAGAAATTCCTAAAAAATAAAATTCGCGAATTGAAAATCTCGAGAACAGTTTATAATGTTACCTAATTATAAAATTCCTGAATAATTATATTTCTGACAGAAAATTGTCTAATTATAAAATATCCGTACTAGAAAATTCTCGAATTAATATAACTAAATTTCTTGTTAATAAATATTATTTTTGTATTAAAAATGCAATAATCAAATATTTTTATATAAAACATTTATAATGTTTATAGTTTATAAAATTATTGTTTAAATTTAAAATAATAATCAATAAAAAAATTTTCATCCAGAAATATATATTTTTTAATTATTGTTATTTTAATTCAAACAATTTTGGAAACTTTAAACATTGATAAGATTTCTTTTCATACGAATGTTTCACTATATGTTACTATATTTATGGAATAAATAAGGATTGATTTAATTGATTTAATAACTTTAAGTTGGTTTCAAATGTGTCTTGATTACAACTTTAATAAATTTTATTGTAAATTATAGTATTAATAATGATTAAAAAATTCTTGGTATAAATAATTTGCGTTAAAAAATGTTTAATTGTATATTTTTGATGATTTATTCTGAATCAAACTTAAAATTTTAGTTTATTTTATAGTGCCAAACTTTATTTTCAATTGGGTTTTTTGAAATTTCTAAACAATTTATTTAGTTGATCCTCACGATCAATTGTCAGAATGATGACAGAATGTGAAATATTTTAAAGTATTTTTAAAAATTCCTCAGCATTTTTAAGATCTTGAACAAATTTCAAAGGATTTAAAAGCATTGTAAATACTTTAGGTTATTTCAAAAGCTTAAAAAGAAATTGTCAATAAATTCCAGAAATTTAATAAGATTCCGAAGGATTTGAAATATTTGAGGGCATTGTAAAAGATTCACAGGGACTTTCAAAAGCTTTACAAAGTTTCAAGGAATACCAAAAGAAATCAAAAGATTTGAAATGGTATAGAAAGACTAAAAAAAATTCTAAAACTTTTTTTTATTTCAATAGTGTAAAGGAATTTCAAAAAACTTAAATTATCATGGGGTATTTTAAGAGATTCCAATACATTTTCGAAAGAATTAAACAATTTGGATGAATGATATTATTAAATTTACAAAAAGCAAAGCAAATGGATTTCTACCTACTTTTTATTCTTTAAACTATAATAAAAAATTTATTCATTTTAATTTTTTTAATTGGTCAAAATCTTTTTTGTTGAATGGATAAAACATAAAATAACTTTTTTTATATCTTGTAAATATCGTAAAGAATAACCTATATAGATTATTCACCACGCCGAGGGCACTTTCGTAAAAAGTAAATAAAAAATAATTAAATGTTTTTTTCAACATTACGTTGATTAACATTCATACAAGAACTTATAGAAGTATTTATACTACAAATTGATTTGAAAGGCATGTATAGCATTTTGACATCGCACCCATATACTTTTTTTTAATTAGAATTATTCCTAAATAAAGTAAAAGAATTCCAAATAATTTTCACAAATAGGGAATAGTATAATAGAAAATATATATTTCATAAAAAGAAGACAATTTCATTTTTCATTTGTCGAATAAAAAATATTTTACTAGTTTTTTAGAATTATGAATCAATTTTTTATTATTGTTTAAATCTTATGAAGATCCTTTAGAATCTCTTTAAAAAGAATTTTATCTTAGATGTGACTTTATTTAAACTTTAATCTTTTTAATGGAATTTTCACTTTTTTGTTTACGCCTTTCCCTTGCCACATTAGCTCTTCTTTTTAAACGTTCCTCTTCTTCTGAAAATGTTGAAGGTAGATTCGATTTTTGATTTTTACTTTAGGCACTCTACGCGCAGAGCCCTAAATATGGCTCAAAAATAAAGAAAACTACATTTTTTCGTATTACTGTTACTTTTTAGCAATTTCAGTAATCTTTTTCATACGAACAATCACCAATTAACAATTTGAATATAAACCTTAACTTCTTAAGCAATTTTAAATTGTGTAAACATATGCATATTTTTTAAACAATTATCCAATCCCAAAAAATGTTTAAAAAAAATCATATTCTCTGATTAAAATGTAATTGTTTGCTATTGCTTGGACTAGTAATTTTTTCTCAAAGCATTATGCAATTGATTAAATAATTGCATAATGTTTATTTTCAAAATTTCTAAAAATTGAGACAGAGATATCAGCTTTGTTTTTAAATTGGTATCCTATGCTATATTTTGTTGAATAATTACATAATTTCGATACATTTCTTTTAATATTTAATAGATTTCTATTTGTTTAAACATTCTTTATTTGCTCATGCAGTTTTCTCGCTAACTAAAAAACAAAATAAAGTAGAATATAAAATAATAGGAAAATTGCATTAACTCCTTAAATTTCTTGAATATTGTGAATTCCCCGACTTCTTTAAACTCTTTGGATACCTTAAATTCTTTGAATTTCGTGGATTCCTTGATTTCCGTGAATTTTTTGGATTCCGTTAATTTTGTAAACTCCGTGAATTTCCTGATTTTCTTGAATTCTGTTAATTCCATGAATTCGATAAATTCCGTGAATTCCATAATTTCATTGAATTCCGTCGATTCCGTTAATTCCGTCAATTCCGTCAATTCCATAATTTTGTAAATTCAATGAATTTCGTGAATTCCATCAATTCCATTAATGCCTTCAGTTCCATAAATTCAGGAATTCCCGCAATTACGTGAATTCCATAAATTCCCGAAATTCCATGCATTTTTTGAATCTCGTAAATTACCTATATTCCGTGCATACCCTGAATTCCTCGAATTCCGTGAATTTCACGAATTCCGCTAATTCTGACATCCTTGAATTCCGAGCGTTATATAAATTCCGTGAATTCCGCGAATTTCACGCAATACTTAAATTCCATGAATTCTTTGAATTTTAGAAATATGCGCGTTATATACTATACATTAACAAAAATTTTGGTTTCGTCAGAATATTTTTTTTTTGTTGCCAGGAACAAGTCTTCGGAGAAAGGATTAACATTTTTTTTTTAATTTTTCACTTTAACTGGTGACTTTTATTATAAAATTCCAATACACGTGAGGTACTATACCAATGCAGCATTTGGAAACTACAACATCAAGTATTATAGTGTTACCTTACATTTCGGAAAAAAACTTTCCATACATAAAGTGGAAGTTTTCAACATAAATTTTTAATAGTATATAATCGTTTAAATAATGTGTAAGGTAAACTGACCATTACTGGGACAGTTAGAAAAAGCTTACCCACATAAACGCAATTTTAAAATGAGGCATCGGAAGTTTTGGTACAAAAGCGTTATAATAAGCAGCTCAGACATTATTTGATTGGTTAGAACGAAAAATACATGATTAATTTCATAGTTAATAAAAAAATATCGAAACAAAATAGTACAATTTACTTATAATTACAGAATACATAAAAAGCAACAATGGATTGTAATTACCGTTTAATTGATTATTTATTCTAAAATATGTGTTCAAAGTAGTTTACTCAAACCTCCAAATCTAGCTTTGAATTTTGTCAACTGCTCACGTAAGTAATTTAATAGTAACTGATAGACTAAATTTTTAAATAAAATTAGTAAGTATGCATTAAAATTTTATATTATAAATTAATGTTATCGATTTACTTGCAAATTCAACTGTTTAGTAGTAAATTTTGACTTTTTCAAGTTTCGATTCAAGTTAATAAATAAATTGAAAAAGCATTCAAACAATTTCCATTATTATTTTGTTACCAAATTTTATTATTTTCTTGAAAATTGTATTGACTGAAAAATATTTTTTGATTAATATTCCAACTATTTTGTTGAAAATTCGTCGTTTTGTTACGGAAATTGATCATTTTAATTATAAATTGTATCTTTCTTGAGCAAAAATGCAGCTGTTTGGTTGAAAATGATATTATAATGGTAGAAAATTCAATCATTTGGTTGACATTTTTTTCTTTTTTAAGAAAAAATCTTATTTGGTTAAAAATTCATGTCTTTTGGTAGAAATTTAATTTTTTTGTTTACAAGTCGAAATGCTTAAGTGATAATTCGATTGTTTGTTTAATGAAGTAAATTATTTTCGATTTATAATTAAAACATTTTTTCATTGAGATATCAACCATTATATTTTTTGATAATAATTCATCTTTTTTGGTAGAAAATAGTCTTTTTTATTTAAAAATTCAAGAATTTGTGAAGAAATTGAGTATTAGGTTAACTAAAAAATGTCAATTCTGATCAAAGAACAACATAGTTGATATTATAACCAAAAAAAAATTTAATGACAAATAGAAAGCAGTTTAATGAACTTAAAAAAAACAAAGAATTTTCAATCAAACTGTTAAAGTCTCAGCCTAAACAGATTTATTTTCAACCAAAGCTGCATTTTTGCCCAGGAAAGATAAAATTTATAAATAAAAAAATACCGTTACATTTTTGCCTCGAAAATTTAAATTTTCAACAGAAAATTTAATTTACTTAATTTATCTTAAAAAGTAAATCGATAATATGAGTCTTATTAATATATATATAATATTTCATATTGATCTATAATGTTAAATTTTAGTGCATACTTACTAATTTTTTTGGGAAATTAAATTTATGAGGTACTATTACATTACTTACCTAAGCATTTGGCAAAATTTGAGGTTAGAATTGGAGGTTTCAATATACTACTTTAAACAACTTTTTTAGAATAAATAATCGATTCAACGGCAACTCATGCGGAAAATTTTGAAATAAAAAAAAATGTAGACTTTTTAGGAGTACATTCACAAATTTTGAAGAGTATTTTTTTTTACTACATGTATAACTTGTCAGGACGAAAATAAGTAGTAGTTACAAATTCAAGAGAACTCTCGCTCCATTGGGAATCAAATTACAGAATTGTGAATCTTCTCCCTCCGTGGCTTGAAAGGTTTTCTACTGTCGATATAGTGTCATTCGCTGATGATAAAATAGATTCATTTTAAATAATTAATTGTACCATTAAACCCTAGCTAAAAATTAGCGTTATTTTCTTAAATTAAGGTTCTTATTCTAATCTCTCTAACAGCTTAATGGAAAAGCAGCCGACCGGAAATCAGAAGTTTTGTGTTTCGATTCCCAGTGAAGCGAAAGAGAAGGATCCTTTTTTCCAGAAGAAAGTTTAAATTCAAATTTGAAAAAATTATTTTCCATCTAGACTGATCAAGACGTTAAGAATTTTCTGTTATTGAAGATTCTTAACGTGATCAATATTGTGGATTATCTGCCTCGATGGTTTGAAGGATTTTCTACTGTCGATAAATTAACATCCGCTGATGATATAACAGATTCATTTTAAATAACTCCTTAGTTAAATAAATCGCCTACTTCGACAGCCCGAATGTTTTTTGTCCCCGGTGACTTGAAGAATCGGTCATTTAGAGGATCATCATTTGATATTGGTACACTCTCGGTGGCGGTGTTGTTTTGTATGCGTACTTTAACTCTTTCATAGATATTTGGATGACCTGCTCTTGGAGCTATTAGTGGACACAAGAATATATGAAATATTATTCCAATGACGAAATTGTGATTCTCATCTGTTACTGCTGTGTAAACGCCTTCTTGTAAGGGGTAAACTTGATGGAAAGTCATGTAACTTTGAAAATGACGAATGTTAAGTTTAATTGGATCAGGATGAACTGCGCAATCTTTATGTGGATATTTTAATTCTGCAAAAATAAATTTGTAAGCAAAATATTAATTACTCTCTCAACTACCAATCTGACGTGTATTATATCTTCACGAAAAACATTCAGTTGCATTTTTCATTTGTATAGAATTTCATCGTGAAATTATTATTTTAGTCAACATGATAAAATCAAAATTCAATCATTTTAAAGGGTTCATTCCTCTGAATTCTTTTTCATTATTTAAACTCCTTGTATTCTCTTTCCTTGTTTTGAATTTCTTGGAATGCTTCGAAACTCCTATAATTTCTTTTGAGCTTTTTTAAATTCCTTGAAAAGAAAATTAAGGAAATTTAAATGAGATTTAAATCGAATTGAAAATCATCTTTAACGTCTAATACTGAAATTAATGTGCGGGATTTCTGAAAATCATATCAAGAGTCCAACGACAAAATTTGGACAACTACCAGAATAGAAAAATGAGAAGGCAAGCAATCAAATTCCCTTCCTTTTCTTTTTTATTTCTTTCGTATATTTTATTTTTATTATTGTCAAATCACAAGAAACGTTTGCAAAAAGAAGATTTGAAAAATGCGAACTTCAGAAGGCCAACTTCATGGGGGTCTTCGTATTTATTTGTTTGTTTTCATTATTATTAAATTTTTCTACCTAAGGGTGATGTATGAGTGCCGAAACGTTGGTATCTATTTTTACAAATGTTTTTTTTGTGATTTGAAAAAATAAAAAATACGAAAGAAATAAAAAAGAAAAGGAAGGGTATTTGGTTGGTTGCCTTCTCATTTCTCTCTCCTCTTTTTTATTTTTGTCTAAAGAGGAAAATTATTTTTATGTCTATTTAGACAAAGATAATTTTTATCTTTCTTAAAAATTTCAAAAGGAACATTTTATTGTAGTTGTCCAAATTTTTTCGTTGGATTCTTGGTTTATTTTCAGGAATTCTGCACATTTCCTCGAAATTCTCCGAATTTCACCAAATTTGCTAATATATTTGGGTCATCTGAATTCCTTGAATTTACTTAAATTCCACACACAAAAAACTGGAAACATTTTTATATCTTTTGAATTTCCTGAATTTCTGAAATCCCCGCAATCATCTGAATTTCCTGAATACTGAGAATTCCGTGAATTCCTAAGACCACAAAATAATGCAAAGAATTTAGAGTTCTAAGAGAATTCACATTATTGAAGGAATTCAACTAAATGCAAGGAATTTAGAAAATTTAAAAGAATTCAGAATATTTAAGGAATGAAGGACATTTAGAGAAATACCTGATTTTCTTAAATATTCGGAATTGAAAGAAATAAAGGGATTCAGTAAATACAAAGAATTCAAGCGATTTCAGGAATTAAGAATATTCCTGAAATTCAGGAAATTCAGAGACTTTCTGAGAATTCAGGTAATTCAAGTAATTCACAGAGTTCAAAAAATTTCAAAAATTTAAAACAGCTAATTTTGTCAATAATTTAGAAAATTTAAGGATTTGAAGGAATTCGTAAAAATCAAGGAATTCATTGTTTTTCATAAATGTAGGGAATTAAAGTAATGCAGGAGATTCAGAATATTCAAGACAGTTTAGAAATTCATAATCTTTCAGAAATTCAGGAATCAGATTATTCGAGAAATTCAGGAAATTCAGCATATTGGAGGAATTCAGGGGACTTAGAGGATTTTAGATAATTCAGAGATTTTAAGGAATTTAGGGCATTTTTTCAAATTTTGATTGCTCTAAATATATAACTTTTAATTTTGAAAAAGGCAATTCAATTTTTCAATTTTAACTTTTTTGTATAATCAACTGAGAAAATTGATCGTTTATTGTATCTCTAAACAATGATTAGCTGAGAAATAAAAATATAAATGAGTTTCATATATTTAACCTGTCAAAACAAAAACTGAGCGAATATATGTTTTTTCTTAATTTTAAAGATAAAGAAACTAAGACATAATTAGTAAATAGATAACATTATAAATTAGATTTTGAGGTAACAGTGGACTAATTTTAATTCTAGTTACTCTTTAATTATGATATATAATTCAGGTTTAAGCAATTTAATTATTTTTTATGGTACTTAGAGTCTTCTTAGTAATATTTTAAAAAAATTATTATCACACAAAACAACTTGAGATTTATGAATCTATTATGTCCAATTTAAAAAAATCAAAATTATTACACAATAGAAAGATTAATTTGTGTTAAAAAAACATAGAGAAATTTATATTTTTATTACGAATAAACTAGTATTCATGTAAATAGTATATACGTAATTATATAATTTATCAAAATTATAACGAATTTTTCATCATGGTAATTTCTAAGTGAAATAAAGCAATTAAAATTGTGGGATATAATTGAGAAGAGAAAATAGAAGAAGTAATTATCAAATAAAATTGCATTATGCACCGTGTATAAAATACTTAATATCTTTTGTGTTGTTATGTCTTTACTTTATTAATAATTGTAACAAACTAATTTTAAATCACCTAATAGGGATAGTAAATTTTATTAATATTAGTAATTATATTATATATAATAATAAATTTATAAAAATAATAAACGGATATATAAGGGGCATGCACAAATTACCTAAAGACATTGCCCTACAAGCTTCCTTTAATTACAAAACAGAGTTTTTAATTACCTCATTTATTTACACGTAGAAATTACTAGTAAAATAATATCTGAACTAATTACCATAGTAGTTTAGTTTAATTTTATTTGTGAATATAAAAGTTCTCTAATTTGAAAAATTGTAAAGCATTGCGGGACGGAAGAAAAAGATTAATTTTAATTTTAAGGATTTCAAATAGGAAATAAATATACAAAAATTAATAAATTATTATTTAAATTTAAGAAAAATATTATTATAATTACCAATAGGTTTAGGAAAAATCAGTAAGGTAAAACACGAAATACCAAGGACGATCTTCATTTTATAGAAAAAAAAGAAACCCACTTATGAGGGAATTCGATACGACTATCAGTAATGAATATTAATCAAAAAGTTTTAGAATAACTTATAATAATCACTATCTCATTTTATACTTCTGAAATATTTGTATCTCACACATTCAATTCGTCAAAGTAGTTTAGATTTATGAAATGATTATGATAATTTAGATCGCTGAAAATGTCTTGTTACGCAACAGAAAGAATAATGTTTGTTGAAAGACATGATAAAAATGTATATGTTCACCAAACATAAAAAGGTATTAATATTTGTAAGATAAAAAAAGGTATCAATTACGTAATTTATAAAGATTATGATAAAATTGCGCAACACCGTATTTGTAAGTAAGACGAAGCATATGAAATTTGTCTGAAAATATTAACTGAATTTTGTTCGACCCCCCCCCCCCCCACCGAACTAATATTTTATAAACTCATAAAATGAAAATACATATAAAAAGTCAACTCTTTTAAACAAATAAACGTGAAACCTTGATGAAATTAGTTTTCAAAAAATAATTTGTTCATAACAATAACTATCAGATTCCCAAAAAAAATAACTTTATGTTCTGATCAAAATTTTCAGGTTTCTAATCTAATATTTTAAGGTTATTTTCTCGTTTTCAAGCAGTTTGTTAAAAATTCGTTTTTTCAGTTAAATTTAACTTCATTCGATTTAAGAGTAAAATATTTTAAAATCAAAATATCAAGTATCACAATTTTGCTTAAATAATAATCTTTTAACATTAAAACTTCAACTATTTTGGTTAAAAGTTTAACTAGTTTATTTAAAATTCATTTTTTTGGTGGAAAAATTGTAATTTAATTTGACAATTTATCTCTTTGATTGAAAATTTTACTTCTTTTGACGTCTTTTGGTGCAAATTTTTTCATCTTTTTTTATTGAAAAGGCCGTAAAGGTTTCGCTATAAGTAATTTATTTTAGTTAGTGTTTCAACTATTTTTGTAATCTTCTTTTTTGTTTAATTCTACTTTTTTTGTTTCTAATTCAAAGCTCTTCTTGAAAAAATATCAAACATTCTTTTTTTAAGGTTGTGCCTTTCACCTTTTTCATTAAAAATTCATCTTGTTGGTCGAAAATTATTTTTTTTTATAGGAAATTTAAGTGTTTCACTTTCTACTGAAATTTTGTTGAAAATTTGTCTTTTTTATTAGAAAATCATTCTTTTTAGTTAAAAATTCAACCACTTGGATAAAAATATATTTATTTTAATTAAAATTTGCCTTTTTGTATAAAATTAGTACGATTATTGAAAAATTTATCTTTTCATTTGAAAATTCAACTACTTAGTACAAAGTTGAAATCTTCTGTTACAAATTCATTGTTTGGTAGAAGATTCATAATTTTGGTTTAAATGCACCTTTTTGGTTTTTGACAGCTTAGCGTCAAGTTGAATTCTTTTGTGAAAAATTCATTTTTTTAATAAAGACTCGTACCTTTAGCTGGCAATACAACGTTTCGATAAAAAATTAATCTATTTTATCACAAACTCGTTTTGTTTTAGGTTAGACATTATTTTTTTAATTAAACATTCAACTGTATGGTTGAAAATTAATTTATTTGGTTGAAAACTCCTCTTTTTTAGGTTGAAAATTAATCTGATTCTTAGAAAATTGATCTTATTGGTTGAAAATTCAACTATTTTATTAAAAATACTTTTTTTGTTTTTTCAAGTATCAACTATAATATTTTGCATTAACAATTCATCTTTTGGGTTAAAAATTCAAGAACTTCGTTAAAAATTATATTTTTCAATTGAAAATTCGACTATTTGGTTAGCAAATTTTCGTTTTTAGTTTGAAAAATCAACTGTACTTATTAGTTTAAAGTTGAACTTATTTGTAAAAGATAGGTAATTTTGTGGTTCAAGATTCATCTCTTTGTTTCAGAAATACGAGTAATGTTTGTAATTGAAACTTAAATTATTCCATTATTTGGTCAAGATATAATCTTCTTGGTCGAATATATATCTTTCTAGTGGATAATTTAAATATTTGATTTTCCTTTTTTGTAAAATATCAATTTTCTAAGCTTAAAATTCCTCTTTTTTGATTAAATATATAACTGTTTTCATTAAAAATTAATTTTTTTCGGTTATGAAATCAACTGTTCGTTAAAAATTCGTTTTTATAGTGAAAATTAAATTCTCTTGGTTATCAATTCTTCTTTTCGACATCAAAAATAAATTTAATCCGAAATTTGAAATACATTACACCTTTGATTCAAATTTCAATTTTTTACAATGTGCGACACTATTCGGTCTGACTATGATATGCCGTTTTCACTAGACATTACTTTTAGTAGGTAAAGAATTGTACATTCAGACAATACTAAAATTACTATAAACCTTTTATCTTATAAAAACGCATTTTGAATAATTTAAGGCTAAAGGTTGCATTATTTTGTCATTGATGTTATAAATTCTAGATTCGTTCTACTTGATAGAACTATATTCATTCTTATTGAGTAGAAAAAGCATGCTATGGCCAGGAATATATTATTGATGTAATTTTATTTATGTTTCCATTATTTATAATATTATGCCGTTTTCTATTATTATTATTTATTATTGTTACTTTAAAATGAATGATTACACATTTTATTTAAGAAATGACAATAAAGACCATAAATGTGTCTGTATGCCAAGGATATATTTCTTAGTAAATGTAATTTTCTTGTAGCTAAAAAAACTAAAAGGAAAAAAGTCTGCTAAGCTAATAAGAGAAGTATAATATAACAAGACATAAATTGTAGAAGAAAAAATATGAAATTGATATTGAAGAAGTTTGAAACTTGCATGACCAGATTAGCCGAAAAGTGTATGTCATTGTAAAATAGTTCACCCAACTTCCCGCGGAAAGTTTTACAGTGATAGGCAAACTCGCGTGTAATTTAGCTTGATATTTTTTGTCGTAATTCAAATCTACATCGAAAGACATCTTTGCGGATATCCCAAGAGGAAGAACCTTCTGCGGTGGAAACTCGAATACCCCAGCTGAGAAATGTAATATACGAATATGTGATGTATCCTAATTTTATTCAGAACTTTTCTAGAGATATTATGTATGGATACTGGACACATATTATATACGAATACCCCGATGTCAATTCGCTTGCATGGTAGATATAGATTTGCAATATCAATATTAAAGTAAAAATAAAAAACTTACAAAATTTATCACAAAAGAAGCCTTATTATCAGTAAAATTATAGTTATAAAAACTTTCTTTAATATCTTATATAAATAACAAAAATTGAAATTATCCGATTTGTGAGATTCTACACCGTTATGGCTTACAACAACATACGTTCCCTACTTAAAATGCGGTGATGGCAGTTTTTAAGTAGAAGAAAATTACTGTGGTACGACATAATTCGAATTGAAATAGAAACAAATCAATTACAATCAAAAGAAAATACTAGATTACCTATATCCAAGATAATAATTTTATACCTGTATGGATTACCCTAATACACTTTATTTACTTAAAATACGATAAGGGCGTGGTTTCAGTGAAACAAATTTCGCATAATAAGACATAATTCGAATAAAAAATAAAAAATAAAATTAATTATGATCCATAGAAAATACTACATTATCTGCATTGAAGATAATAATTTTTTACCTTTACGGATTACCGTAATATACTTTCACTACTTGCAATAAGACAAGGGCGGCGTTTGAGTGAAGGAAATTGACTATGGCGATAAATATTTCGAATTTGACAAAAAACAACTAATAATGACCTGAGTGAAAAATCATATTTTATAAAGTTATCCCTGTATGGCGTACCATCACATACTGTATCTATTGATTTCAAATCGTAGATTTCAATTATTTATGTCTCACGGTCCAATCGTAAATCAAAAATAAATTATGAGTCAAAAAAATATTTTCTTCAAAACTCAGATATTTATTAAATAGAAAAACTCCTTTTAATCCTCCTTACGTTTCGGTACACATGCGTACCTTTTTCAAAGGTTCTTAACCTAAATAATCATATTAAAGATTAGTAACTTTAGTCTGAAAAAATATGATGAATAATTACGTAGATTAAAATACATTGTTACCTGAGTTGATGATGGTTCAAAATAGTCAAACAGATCGAATTTCAGTCTAAAAAAACATTTAAATCAATTGTTGAAAAAAAATTAATAATTTAGAAGTCTCATAAATACTGAGATTTCAATGAATTAGATTACATTTTTTTAAAATATAGTGAGAGAAAACCAAATTAGCGTAGGCTAGGACGGACGAACAGAAATGGACAGTTTCAGAAATACATGAAGAATACGTAATGAACGATGATATAATAGGCAGGTTTTCATTGAAAACCACTGATGAGGAAGCGCGTAATTGAGTTTAAATTTGAAATGAGAAATTTAAAAATGTGTATATGTACACGTACATACATATGCATATATATATATATAGAAATGATTAATATTAAAAACATTATTTTATAATACTCTGATAAATTTTATTAATATTTAGAATTTTAGTCTGTAAATTAACTGAAATCTTACGATATTTGTTTATAACAATAGACTTAATAATACCTCGTTGATAAGTATTTTTTTCAGTATCTAATATTTTAATACTTTTAAAATCAAAATCAAAGTAATGATTGAAATTCCAAGAATGTTGCGACAGACCTGTGTTAAAATTCCCAACTTCACAATCTCTTTTATCTCCTTAATTAAACCAATTTTATACCCAAATAAATTATGTGAATTATAGTTTAAGTATCTACCAGACCAAGAAGGTTTTTATATCAATTCGTTAATAAATCACCATTTGGAGTTTTTATAATTTTTAAATCAAGATAGTTAATAACATTATTAATCTCACATTCATGAGTGAAATTTACACAACCTTCAATACTATTAAACGCATTTAAGAAAACTTGAATCTTATCTGTAGGGATAATGGCTAAAATGTCGTCGACATATCGTTTGTACAAAATAGGTATAAAATCTAACAATTGTAAAGCTCTTTTTTCGACATCTTGTAAAACTAAATCGGAAACTACTGAAGATAACGGTGAACCCATAGGGCAACCCGAAATTTGTTTATAAAATTTATTATTAAAGGAGAAAACAGTACCATTAAAAACTGATCTGGTAGCTATTAAAAATTCATTTTTAGTTATTTTTTTCAAGTTATGATTTAAATTAAGTTTTTCTTCAATGCAATCTAAAGCGAGATCTAGTGGGATGCTGTCAAATACGGACACAACATCTAAAGAAACTATCGAATGGGTTTTTGGTAAATTTATATGTTTTAAACAATATTTAAGTTCCCAACTATTTTTTACAAATGAGTCAGTGTTTATAGAAACTGGTTTTAAAATATTTGAAATATACTTTGATATTTTATAAGTTGTGAGCCAACAGTAGAAACAATTAGTTTCCAACTTAAATTGGGTTGGTGAACTTTAGAGAGAGCATAAGCTTTTGCTATAACACTATTGTGAGTTTTTAAATGGTATGCACATTGATCGTTAATTAATCTTTTATTTTCCCATCTAGTAGCTATGTCATTACATTTATTTTCAATAGTTGAACCCATACTAGTTTTAATATTCTTGTATAAAATATCGATCTTAAGGATGTTTTCAACTGTAATCTCGCCTTCCCTTCGACAGGCCTTGCTTTCGCAGTCTCATTGCATACTGAACATCGAGATCTAGCCAACTTTTGCCCTTTTGCTCTACGCGAAGTTTCTGTCCTCCCTGAGCTAGTCTTAGGACACCTGCGTTATTCTTTGACAGATGCACCATCCCAGTCAAACTCCCCGCCTGGCAGTGACAGCCGGGATTAAAATCCTTGGCGAACGCCCTCCGCCCAACCGAGTAAGTACAAATATCGTAAGATTTCAGTTAATTTACAGACTGAAATTCTAAATATTAATAAAATTTATCAGAGTATTATAAAATAATGTTTTTAATATTAATCATCTATATACGGGGCATTATTCCTCAACTGCCCCAACTCAAAAAGTCATGTTTTTCGATTGTCTCTAAATTCTGGGAATATGTTCGCCTACCCAACAGTAGTTAATCCACAAACTTATAGATCAGGATTACCAACCCTCCCCAAGTGAGGGGGGGTTGAATTTTCAACCTCAATGCCTGCAGGGGTAGTTTCAAATGCCTGTAACTTTCTTTCTAATTACGCGATTTAAAATTTTTATGAGGGTTTTGGAAAGTGCTTTTTACACGCTTTCATCCTATTTTATTATTTATAACAAGAAAATTGTTTAAACAATTTTTTCATTAAATCAATTGTTTATTTAAATTTTTCGCAATTTAGGCATCTACGATTTTTTTTAAATAGTCTCAAAAGAAAGCTTGACTTTTTTACTATGAAAAATGTCTAATAAGAAAATAGACAAATTGA
>NC_046662.1:11097718-11113447 GCF_010883055.1 Belonocnema kinseyi | reverse complement strand
AACCGCTCAATTAATCAATATTTTCGATTAAGTGAATAGTTTTTTCCGATGACTTCATGCAATTTTGGATCAATGTGAGTAATACAAAAAAATGGCATACTTAAAAACTGTTCCACCTAAATTGCGAAAAAAGTTAAATAAACAATTGATTTAATGAAAAAATTGTTTAAACAATTTTTTTGTTATAAATAATAAAATAGGATGAAAGCGTATAAAAAGCACTTTCCAAAACCCTCATAAAAATTTTAAATTGCGTAATTAGAAAGGAAGTTACAGGCGTTTGAAACTACCCCTGCAGGCATTGGGGTTGAAAAATCAACCCCCCCCCTCACTTGGGGAGGGTTGGTAATCCTGATCTATAAGTTTGTGGATTAACTACTGTTGGGTAGGCGATCATATTCCCAGAATTTAGAGACAATCGAAAAACATGACTTTATGAGTTGGGGCAGTTGAGGAATAATGCCCCATATGTATGTACGAGATGTGTGAATATATGTATTCATATGTATGTTTATGTACATATACACACTTTTTAAATTTCTCATTTCAAATTTAAACTCAATTACGCGCTTCCTCATCAGTGGTTTTCAATGAAAACCTGCCTATTATATCATCGTTCATTACATATTCTTCATGAATTTCTGAAACTGTCAATTTCTGTTCGTACGTCCTAACCTACGCTAATTTGGTTTTCTCTCACTATATTTTTTAAAAAGATAGTCCAGTTGATTGAAGTCTCAGTATTTTTGAGACTTCTAAATAAATAAATTTTAATTTTTTTTAAACAATTGATTTAAATTTTTTTTGGACTGAAATTTGATCTGTTTGACTATTTTGAACCATCATCAGCTCAGGTAATAATGTATTTTAATCTACGTAATGATTCATCATATTTTTTCAGACTAAAATTACTAATCTTTAATATAATTATTTAGGTTAAGAAACCTGGTAAAATGTACGCATGTGTACTGAAACGTAAGGAGGATTAAAAGGAGTTTTTCTATTAAATAAATATCTGAACTTCGAAGAAAATGTTTTTTTGACTCATAATTTATTTTTGATTTACGATTGGACCGTGAGACATAAATAATTGAAATCTACGATTTGAAATCAATAAATATCAACGGTCGAAGAAAGGATTGATTTGTTTCATCAAATCACTTTACAATACTGTATTTACTTTGAATAATAACATAACACATCTATTTTTTATCCATGTTAATTAGAATAAGTTAAAAATAATTATTTACTGTATTTAGAAGTACGCTAGCAATATAAAGAATATAATTTCACTATTATTATTCTTTATGAAAGAATTACTTTCACAAATATTTTCTAGATTAAAATTCTTATTGTTTTATATTTTTTTGGTACCCTTAGTTAATCTTTACAGAAGCGGACTTGAATTCGATATTATAGTTATTTTAAGAAACTTGAAAAAATTTAATGGATTTTTAATAATTTCTCCAACTTTATAAGGATTTTAAAGAATATTATAGGATTTAAAAGGTTTTATGGCACTTTTGAAGATTTCAAGGGACTTCACAAAATGTTAAAAGATTTTGATGGGACTACAATAGATATTGAAAATTTCTAAGCATTTCATAGTATGTCTATAAATTTCAAATAATTATACAAATCTTAAGACGTTTAAAGATATTTCAGGGAACTTCACAGGATGTTAACAATTCCATTCAGTCTTTGAGAATTTTCATGAATTTAGAAAGATTTGGACAAGTTTTATATATAATTTATAAGATTTTAGGATATTTTAAAATATTTAAAGTTATTTCAGAAGAACTGGAAATAAGATAAAAAACATTTTCGATAGAATTCTATGAATTACAAGAATATGAAATGTTTTATGGTATTTCTAAATATTTCAAAGGATTTTCAATTCATTTCCATCAATTGAAAGGATTTCAAAGGAATTTGTGATATTTAAGGTTATTTTAAAAGACTCAAAAAAATGTCAATATATTTCCACAAATTAAAAGGGTTTATATGTATTTGAAATATGTTTAGGCTTTTGAAACAATTTCAACCAATTTTCCATAGATTTCAATCAATTAAAAGGATTTAAAACGAATTACAACAGAGTTTGTTACAAAAGCGATGTCAACATAGAAATCACGGTTCAGATCGTGGTCTGTCATATTTTCGCCTACACCGTTGACTCATATAGCGCGCTTCTCAAAACGATCAAACGGTAAGCGCCCAAGATTTTAACTTGACTAATTAATCACTTCTATAAAGGCAAAAATGGTACCCAAAGTAACATTAGTAACTAGTGGGCACATACCGATAATAACATTCTACCCTTCGCAAGAGTTTTGAACTCTAAGCGCTCAAGATCAGCGAATGAAACCAATCCTAGTAACTTTAGCGACAAAAGCGATGTCACTAGAAGAATCACGCATCAGAAAGTAGTCAGTAATATGTTTAGCCAAACCAGTGAGTTATATTGCGCGCTTCTCGAAACGATCAAACGCTAAGCGCCCAAAATTTGAACTTGACTAAGTAATTACTCTTTAAAGACAGAAATGGTATCCAAAGTAACATTAGTAACTAGTGCGCACATCGATAATAACAGTGTACCCTTCGCCAGAGAGCCGAACGCTAAGCGCCTATGATCAGCGAATAGAATCAATCCTAGTAGCTTTAGCGATACAAGCGATGTCTATATACGAAACACGCATCAAGAAGTGGTCAGTAACATGTTCAGCCAAACCAATGACAATATGAGTCAACACCGTTGACTCACATAGCGCGCTTCTCAGAACGGGCAAACGCTAAGCGCAGAAGATTTGACTCTCGTCGATAGAAATAATGAGTGAATGCTCCATGATGAACAACTGTCGCTTTTTAAAGCAAAAAGCAAACGACTTCAGAATGAGCGACGAACTGAAAGTAGGCCTAATGACTTTAAAAAAGTTTAAACCTCGGCATTCACTTATTATTATATTAAACATATATATATATATTAAACAGTGTTCACTTATTATTCCCATTGACGATGGTATGCTTGTCATTTCTTTTATGAAAGGTCTCGAGAGCGGATAGTAATTTTATTGGTAAGCTTAGGAAAAAAATTCCTATCTGTTCCCTTCTGTATTAATTGTGTTGTATTTCTTATTCCCTTTTCGTGTTTAGTTTCTTGTGCTTATTTGTTCTATTTTGTTGTTTCTGAATTTTTCTTTCGTTTTATTAATACATTCCTCTGCCTTTCAAGACCATAAGAGCTTGTTTCTCTTATGGTTTAAAAAAATGGCATTCAGAGTTCGAGTTAATTGCTATGTGTGCGATAGAGTCTATCAACCAGGACAAATGGCTCGAACTGATGAAAATAATAATCCTGATAGGCAAAACATTGCAATTTTTAAACGCCTTCAACTTCGAAGACCACCACTTGAAGTCGCCGATGAGAGTAGTTTATGTCTTAATTGCAATCAATCGATTCGCAATGAGATAGAGGAGCTCCAACGTGACCCAGGCTGTTTAAGACTGAATGTTCTTACACAAACAGTTAGGCAAACGTGCATGTTCTGTAATGCTGATGTTAATACTCCAAGACTTTCAATTGAATGCAGAGTTAACGCTTTTATTGTCATGGACATTTTCATTTCAGAAGAAACAAGAGCAGGCCTAAATCATTTGGATTAACATGGTTTCATCTTAGGCCCCTTGCTTCCTGGACTACAAGCGATTAATAGACCGTATAGCATTCCGGGACAGCAGTTACTTCTGTTTTTGCAGCAACTTCGTAACGAAGCAAATGTTCATGCGGTCGCGGCGTTTAATAATGAAGATAGTTTCACTGATGAAGAGTTTGAAGCTATTGCTTCTGTAACAAACGAACAATTTGGAGAATTGTATGCATTTTGTGATCCTATTCCGCAGTTACATGGACATGGTGCCAGATACGTGAGGAAAAAAGATCTGCTCACTTTCCTTTTCAAAATGCGTCAAGGTCTTTCTGATGAATTTCTGAAAGTGATTTTTCATTATTCGAGCCGGAAAGCTACAAGCATCCACAACCAGAAATTTCCAGAGCTATTGCTATCATCGATGGAACTTATGCTTACATGCAGAAGAGCAGTAACTTTCGCGTACTTCGACAGTCATTCTGCAAACATAAAGGACGTCATTTGGTAAAACCTGTTTTCATTGTTGCTCCAGACGGATACATACTTGAAATTCAAGGACCATATTTTTCTGACTTATAGAGGACCGTGGATATAGAGATGCCCAACCACTTTTAGAACGCTTAGGAATTGTGTCCAAGACAACACCATTTCTCCAACAAGGACAGAGTCAATTGGTAACGGAAGAAGCAAACGAAGCTCGGCTAATAACGAAATCTAGATAGATAGTGGAATCCAGAAATGGCCACATAAAGTCCATTTTCAAGTTCTTCGAGAAAACCGTTCCGATGGCTCATGTACACAATCTAAGGGACTTCTTTCGTATTTCTGGTGCCATAATGAATCGATACCATCCTGTTATCGAGATGCAAGGCGCTACAGCAGAGCTTGCAAGAGAATATATAGCGAGAGCTCGTGAGCCAAATATTGTGCAAGCGCGCATAGAAGTGGACAATATGCGCTACGGAAATGCAAATTGGAATCGCCTGCATGAACTTCAAGTACCACAATTTCCTCGCCTTACATTGGAAGAAATACGCGACATAACAATTGGCGTGTATCAAGTAGAACTTGCCCCATCTTACGTTCAAGACAAGCTGCAACGAGAAGAAGATGAGGAATTTCAACTAGATACGCGAATTAATGAACCTGGTTTGATCAGAGTACGAGTGTTTTCTCGTTTTCGAAATGCGACAAGGTACCAGCTGTGGATAGCGTTCAATGAGATCGATGACATAGGACGAGACAATAACGAAACGCTTGACGGTTAATACTGCAAATGTAAGTCAGGGGCCAGAACTCTTGGCACTTGCGCACGTATTGCAAGTGTTTTATGGTTCCTGGGTTATGCACGTCACCAGGTACACGTAAAGTATCCTCAAACTTCCTTGCTACAAAGGATTCTAGACACTGCTAATAGAGGTGAACAAGCGAACCCGAATCAAGAGCCAGAAATAGTTTAATATTTCGCAGAAGCTACTGGGATTGGTTCTATTCGCTGATCATGGGTGCTTAGCGTTCGGCCCTCTTGCGAAGGGTACACTGTTATTATCAGAATGTGCGCACTAGTTACGAATGTCACTTTGGGTACCATTTCTGTCTTTAAAGAAGTGATTAATTAGTCAAGTTAAAATCTTGGGCGCTTAGCATTTGATCGTTTTGTGAAGCGCGCTATATGAGTCAACGGTGTAGGCGAAAATATGACAGACCTCGATCTGAACCGTGATTTCTATGTTGACATCGCTTTTGTAACAAAATCTGTTGTAATTCGTTTTATTCAATGATCGTGAACGCTTAGCGCCGCATAGCGCTAAAACTGTCCATTTTTTGGATTTTTTTTATCACGGATATTTCATCCCGCACATATAACCTTAAAAATTACAAAGTTTCAGCTAAATCCACCGAAAGCCATTTTCCCATACATTTAATTCGGGGTCCTTTGCAATAGATTTGAAAAAATTAGAGGGATTTCAAAGGATCTGAAAATATTTTGAGGTATTTTTAAAGGTCAGAAAACTCACCGCCGGCCCTAACAAAATACAAAACATCATATGATGCATATTTATTTGCTATATTTTTAAAAAATTCTTTTTCTTCGCTCTATTAGCTTTCTAGAAAATAGGACGACGCTAGCTTGCCCTCTACAAAAATGAATAAAAAATCATTAAATTTAAAAAAATGACTAGGTTAGATTTTTTTCTATTTTTTCCTTCACAATGTTCTATGAATCGCTTTTGCAAAATCGATCCCTATTTTTTTTAAACTACCCCTTGTTATAAAAAAAATTATTTATAAAATGCCTAGTCTGAATTTTTTCTATTTTGTTGCTTTCAAATTTAATATGAAATACTTTGCTTAAATCAACCCTCTCCTCAAAAAGCAACCCCCTATACTGCAAAAACGTATTTAAACAAAAACTATCAAGATGCAAAATACTTATAAAATATTAATACGGTCATTTTAAAGCATAACCGAGGAGCAAAATTATTGTTCACATCTAATCTTTAGATTTTTGTGCTCTTCCTTTATTCTTCAATGGCACATCAATCGCTTTTGCAAAATTAATCCTTATATAAAAAACAAAACCATGTAATAAAAGCACGTATTAAAAAAAGACAATATCTACATGGATGGATCTACATATAACATGCTACTTTTAAACGTAATTATTTCTCATCCCTAAGCATTACAAAAATAATCTTTTTCGATGAATCTTTTATTGCTTTTAATCTACTTCCAACGCAACAATTAGGTCTATCAAGCTGGAACCTCCACTAACAAAATTCCCAAATTTCTTTGTATCAGAATTTTGGGCTTTCTTTGGCCTTTTTTTGGACTGTATTGTATGAATTTATGGCCTTTTTGGGCTCATGAACGCAACAAGATCCAATTTCCAAAAGCTACCCCTACGATAAATAAAATTACCCCCTATATAAAAACACAAATTCGAAAAAACAAATAACATCAGAATTTTTAGCTTATTTTGGGTTCCCGAATGCAAGAAAAAAATTTAAAAACTACTTCCATTTTTAAAAAAACCGCCCCCTTACAGAAAATACAATCTGCGAACCCCAAAATGCACTAAATTTTGGGCTTATTTTGGGCTCTCGAATGCACCAAATAAAAATTCAGAAAAACCACTGCTATATACAAAAACACCAAAAATCAAAGACTCTATTGACACTGGAAAATTTTCGAAAAGACTATTTTTTTACAATTTCATATCTACATGATTGAGAGGGTTTGGTTTTATAAGTCAAGGGTTAGAGTTCAAAAATCGGAGAGGGTATTTTCGAGGAGCCCAAAAATCAGAGACCCCCTTGACACTGGAATATTCTCGAAAATATTATGTTTTCACATTTTCATATATATGTGGTAGAGAGGGGTTGACTTTAGACCTTAAGGATTGGTGCCCAAAAATAGGAGTGGGTATTTTCGAATATTCAAAAAATCAGAGACTCCATTGAAACTAAAAGATTTGGAAAAGATTATGTTTTCACAATTTTACATCTACGTGGTAGAGTGGGGTTGATTTTAAACGTTAATTGTCGGAGCCAAAAAATCGGAGTGGATATTTTCAAAGATTCCAAAAATCAGAGAATCGATTGACACTCGAAAGTCTCAAAAATATTATTTTTGTACAATTTTATATGTACGTGGCAGAGAGTGGTTAATTTTAGACGTCAAGGATTGTAGCTCAAAAATCGGAGAAGGTATTTTCAAGGAGCCCAAAAAATAGAGATTCCATTGACACGGGAAAATTCTCAAAAAGATTACGTTTTTACAATTTCATATCTACGTGGTAGAGAGGGGTTGATTTTCGACGTTAAGGGTTGGAGCCCAGAAATCGAAGTGGGTATTTTCGAGGAGCCCAAAAATCATAGACTCTAGTAACACTTTAAGATTCCGAAAAGAATTTTTTTAAGTCTTTTTTTCCACTTAACAATGGGCTGTTTTTTAGCGCTGAGGACTGGAGCCCAAAAATCGGAGCTGATATTTTGGAAGAGCCGAAAAATCGGAGACTTTTTGAGCTTTTTGAGCTCCTCAAAAATACCCACTCCAATTTTGGGCTCCGACCCTTAAGGTCTAAATCCAACCCCTCTCTACCACGTAAATATGAAATTATAAAAACATAATCTTTTTAAGAATCTTCTAGTATCAATGGGGTCTCTTATTTTTAGGCTCCTGGACATACCCTTTCCGATTTTGATTTTTGGGCTCTTCAAAAATTCTAACATCGAGGTTTAAGTTTTTACTAATGGGTTGGTGTTTTTGTACATAGCGGTGGTTTTTCTGAATTTTCATTTGTTACATTCGGTAGCACAAAATAAGCCCAAAATATGGTGTATTTTGGGTTTTTCAGTTTTTATTTCATTGCAAGAGGGTGGTTTTTTAAAAACGGGGATAAATTTTGGATATTTTTATATGCATTTGGGAGCCCAAAATAAGCACAAAATTCTGGTGTTCTTTTTGTTCCTAATTTAAGTTTTTATATGGGGGTAGTTTTATTGTTAGTAGGGGTGGTTTTGCACATTAGGTTTTATTTTAAAGGATTCCGATAGATTTTAAGTAGAGTTTTACAAATAGAAAGGACTGAAAGATTTGAAATATTTCAGGATATTTTCATTTAAAAAACTGCAATGAATGTTAAAAACCTTTCAATTTTTAAGGAATTTTAAAATTAATTAGAAGAGTTTTTGGGGTTGTTCAAACGATTTCAATTAATTTTCAACCTTTTTTAATCAGTTGTAAGGATTTCAAAGAATTTTAAATATTTCAAGATATTTACATAAAAACTTCCAAGGAATTTTCAATATATTTCAATAAATTTAAAGGATTTGAAATATTTTAGGGTATTCAAAAGATTCCAATGAATTTTCAATATATTTCAATAAATTTAAAGGATTTGAAATATTTTAGGGTATTCAAAAGATTCCAATGAATTTTCAATAGATTTTAATAAATTGAAGAAGCTTGTTAAGAAATGAATGAGTTTATGGTTTTTAAAAATATTTTAAGTAATTTTTGATAAATTTATATCATTTGAGAAAATTTTAAGAAATATTAAAAGATTTAAAAATGTTAAATGTTTTAGGGTATTTTTCGGGTTCCAAAAATTTTTGGACGGATTTCAATAAATTTAAAGGTTTTGAAATAATTGAAAACGTCTTAGGCTTTTAAATTATTTTAAAATTTTTTGAAAGATATTAACAAGTAGAAAGGATTTTAAAAGATTTGAAATACTTCAGGATATTTTCATTAAAAATTTCAATGAAATTAAAAAATTTTTCAATATTTTAAAGAGATTTGAAAAATCGATTTTAATAAATTTAACTCTCTCAGCCCAGACTTCAACATCGCTGGTTCATATTAACTATATAGCGAGCCAAAAAGATCGTCCGGGTATAATACACCCAGTCTAGGCTGTAAGGGTTAAAAGATTTCTAAGAAATTAAAATATTTTAAAGTATGTTTCAGGATTCAAAGTAATATTCATTCGAATTCATGATTTGAAGGAATTTACAAAGAAATGTTATGCGGGTTATCAAATTTCTAAAAATACATAGCAATTTAATTATATGGATTAATTTTAATAAGAAATCAATTATTTTCAAATGTTTAGCTTTATTTATTAAGACTATATGTTCAGAAATCATGTTCATTTCTGAAAATGTTGCAATAAAAGTGAGATATTACTTAAGATTTATTAAGCACCTCTTTTTTCAATTTAAAAATAATGAGTTTATAGATTATTTTCTGAAATTTTGGTCTTTATTTGTTTCTTCTTAATCTAAAGAGATTATTTTTTCATTTTTAACATATTAATTGATTTTTAAATTGAGTTAGAGGAGAGGTTACATTCTGTATTTTAGACATTGTTCTTAAGATGAAAAAAAAGGTTTTTTAATTCTTATTTTATTTCTAAATGCGAATATAACAATTTTGTATTTTCGAAATTTCTATTTGTATTTGATGAAAGGGAATTTTCGTTTATCACTTATTTTTTTAATTAAAAAAGAGAATTTATTTATTTCTAAAGTTTTTGTAAATTTGTTAGGTTAAAAAGTGTAAAAATTCCACAACCATTATTTTACAATTATAATCTAAGATTTTAATACAAAACACATTTTTTCTAGTATATTGATATTAAGTCCAAATTTTCACTGGACACCAAGTATATTTTAAAACTATCCCAAAGAAATGTTTCGATTAGACGGAAATTCATATAGAGCATCTTTAAACTTTCGAACTTTGTTTCGAATTTGTACGGCTATTAAATCAGAAACTACTGTTAGCAATTAGTACTTGTATGGTATGCATGGATTCATACACAAATAAGGTAGGAGAGATTTTTTAAGATAATTAAAAAGGAAATAAATCTTTGGAGGTAAACTAGGATTAAAAACATTAACTGATTTTTTTTTTACTCCTCGAATACCTAATTTGAAAACAGTTAAATTTCCAAGCTCTCTTTAAAATTCCTTAGTTTTTGAGGCTTGAATTTAAAAAGTTTAATTTTCAAATCGCTTAATGTTTAATCGTTTAATCTGAAACCTGTTAAATTTAAATGTATTTTGCTTTCATGAAAAATTTATAAGTTTTATCATTTTTTCCAACTTTGCGAATTCTAAATTTCACTTTTTGCAGTGTTAATAAATTATATGAGTCGAAAAATACATAAATAATTGTAGGTTTAAAAGTCCTTTAAATTTCGTATATAATTATTTTAAACTAGATTATAAGTTTCAAAAACCTGGTAAAATTAGTGATCCTTCGCCAAGCGATACTATTTTAAAATATTTAAATCTTTTTAAATCTTTTCCATTAAATAAATCATTTTTTCTTGTACTTGCATGTAACCACCGTTATTATTTTTCATTTTCATACAAATAATTTAAAAAGTAATTAAGCAAATGAAGTTCTCATTTTATTTATTTTTTCGCTCCTTTAGTTCTTACATGTATAACCTTTGTTTTTGTTGAATGAACACAATGCCGATTTGTTTGCACATTAGATACGTGAAATAATTAGATTGAATAAACAACAAATATTTTAATAGCATTTAATATTAAATTAGTCTTATAAACAATAGAACATAATTTAAAACAGATTTCTTTACTTTGTTATATAAATTTTTTTTCAGTGTTCCTTGGAAAATTGTCCGACCCTATTAGGGTTGTTCTACTTGTAAAATTGTGCACTATACAACCAGTAGAGAATGTGTTTCATAGCACGACATAAGTATGTTTCTTTATTATTGAAAATGATTTTAAAAATATTGTGCTTTTGAAATGAGTTGAAAAGTTTATAACTAATTTTTTTTGTATTCTTCAATTAAATATATAACTTTTCTGTCAATTATACACTGGAAAACTGATGAAAAAACTGGTGGAAAAAACAATTTTTGATATTTTTATATGAAATTTAAATCGAAAAATATTGCATTTTCAACGAGAGATACATTTTTAACAAAATAGTTAAATATTTAACTACAAATATGAATATTGAAGTAAAAAAAATATATTTCTATCATAAAAGAAGGATTTTCAACAAAATACATAAATTTTAAGCCAATATTGGAATTTTAAACTGAAAAAATCAAATTTTTCTCAAAATAAATAGTTGAACTTTCAATTTAAAAAATTACTTAACAAAGAAAACGAATTTCCAACAAAAACGTTGAATTTTCAAGTCGGAAAAAGGACTTTTTGACAACAAAGTTAATTTTCCAGTTAAGACAGAAAATTATAATGCTGTGTGGAAAAAACCACATTTTGTCAATAATTTCTCCTTTTGGCTTTAAAATTCGAAAAATCGTTAAAATTATGGTTGAAAATTGAACTATTTAATTTTCAGAAAACTAATCTTCTGGGCTAAAAAATAATCTTTTGGGTTGTACTCATGTATTTTGTAAATGTTAGTTTTCTTAAACGAAACTCTTTGGTACTGAATTAATCTGGTTTTGTTAAGGATACAATAATTTGATAGAAAGTTGAACTATTTGGTTCAAATTAACATTTTTACTAAAAATTCATATTTTGTATTTAAATTTAATTCTTTGGTTCAAAATTAAACTATTTTATAAAAATTTCACTTTTTTGTAGAGAATTAACTGTTTTGTTAAAAAATTATATTTTTTTGGGTTGAACTCTTTTGTTGAAATATAATTTTTTCAAGATTTATTATTTTAGCTGAATATTCAACCCTTTGGTTAAAAATGTAACTATTTCGTTTTTTCGATTTAGAGTCAATTTTTTTAACTAACAATGTCACAGTTCCATTCTCCGTTGAAAATATATATTTTTTATTGCAAATTGATCCGTTACATTTGAAAATGTATTCTTTTTTCGTTGAACATGCAATTTTTTGGTTCTAATTTGATTTTTTGTTTAAATACTCAGAAGTTTGGAATGAAATGAAACTTTCCAGTTGAAAATTAACTTTTTTGCTGAAATCCATTTGAATTATAAATTGAACCGGTTTTCAGATAGTACGTCCTCCTAGCTTTTCTAAAAAATCTTTTTTTTTTAATCTTACTATATGGTTGAAAAATCATATTTTTTTAGTTGAGAATCGAACTAGTAAGCTTAAAGTTGAACTAGTATGTTAAAAAATCATATTTTTTTAAGATTCACCTATCTGGTTCAAAATTTAACTTTTGTGTTGAATGTTAACTTTTTTTTACAAAATTATATGGTTGTGTTGAAAATCAATATTTTTGTAGATTATTTGTCTTTTTGGCTTAAAAATGTAAAAATATTCTTGAAAATTAATGTATTTTGTCGAAAATTCGTGTTGCTTCTTAGAACATTAATCTTTTTGCAACAATATTGGTTGAAGATGCAATTACATGAAAATTCTTTTTTTTTCTGAGAAATAAATTTTGGGAACTAACAATGCAATTATTCCATTTTTCGTTGAAAATTCATGTATATTTTTTTGTCTTTTTTTCGTAGCTAATGTATTTTTTTCTGTAAATTTATTTGGGAAGAGGACGATTGCGGATTTAACCATTTTAAAGAAAATTAAACGTTCCAGTTGAAAATTAACTTTTTTGCTAAAATACAAAATATTATATTGATTTCAGTAAAATTGGAGTGAATTCATAAGTATTCAAGGGAATTCAGAGACTTGTGATTAATAGAAATTTTCATATAAATTTCAAAAACAATTTTGAAACTTCAGGATAAATCAAGAATTTATGGTAAATTCCGAATTAAATCAAATAAATTGGAAAAATCCCGAATATCCAATTGATTTCAGTAAAATTAAAGTGAATTTAAAAGATTTCGAGATAATTCGAGAGATCTTAAAAGAACTCAAGGGAATTTAATAGGCTTTGATAAGATTCATAAGAATTTGTATTATTAGGATATATGATAAATTCCAAATGAATTCAAATGAATTGAAAAAATCCTGAATTATCCATTGAATTCAGTCCAATTGAAATGAATTAAAAATATTTCCAAAGAATTTGAGACAATTTCATAAAATTCATAAGAACTTTAATAAATTGAAAAAAAATTTTTTAAATTTTAATAAATTCAGGACGATTCTGAAGAATTTTCAAGAATTTAGTATGAATAAATAATAATTAATGATAAATTCCAAATAAATTCAAATGAATATAAAAATATCAAAAATGTTTTATTGACGTAAGTAATTTTAGAGTGAATTTAAAATATTTTAAGTCAATCCAAGAGATTTTGATGAAATTCCTTATTGTTATACATGTACTCAACATTTTTTTAAATAAAAAAAATGTAATTCATTTCAAACGAAAGGGAGAGAATTGAATTAGTGAGTAAAAATATAATAAAATGCATAAGACCTCAAAATAAAATTAAATGTTTTCAAGGTAAATTTGACTATTTTATCCAAAATTAAACTATTTCAATGACAATTATATTCATTTGTAGAAAATTAACTTTTTTGTTAAAAACTCATATTTTTAGTTTGTTAATTCAACTAATTGGTTTAAAATTAATCTTTTTTTTGAAATTAATGTATTTCATTGAAAATTCGTCCTTTTGGTTGGGAAATTAGAAATGTTTGTTCAAAATTCAATATATATTTCGACTTGAAATCTTAATAAATTAAACTGTTTCGGATCAAATTTAAGATCTTTTTTCAATCCAGCGAAATTATTTTAAAATATCTAAACCTTTGAAAATCTTTTCCACTGAAAAAAATTTGTCTCTAGTACTTCATCATAATTTTTTTTTAATTTATGAAAATTAATTCGAATACCAAAGCCCGAGCTTTTTGTAGATGACTATCAAATTTCAGACCCCTGACCAGGAATTAAACTTGATCCTGTGTTCGCAAGGCTTAATGCTGTTCAAACAAATTTCCCTTAGAATTTGGAAAGTTTGCTCATCGTGCCACGGTTTCAGAACATTTGCGGTCGATCAGTTTTAGCGATCCTGGAACATTCCCTTCGGAATCTTTTTTTTTTCTTTTTTTTCTCATCGCGAAAAGTGCGCCGGGCGAAAAAGATTTATCGAATCCAAACCATCTGGCAACTGGTTTTAAATCGAGGATCCCCCTAAGCCTCAATATACGAATCTCGCGGGTATATGCCTATAAAAGTGCTAAATGTATCACTCCATTTCGCGAGCATGTAGCACACATTTTCTTGTGCATTTTTTTTCATCTTTTAGCAATAGAAATTCAACCGCTCGGTCTAGAACTCTTTTCCACCCCATTTATGCTCCATATCATCACTTTTTACACTTTTATTCTGGGTCGGTCCCAAATGACTTTTTCAATCTTGTTTTTTTTCATTATGCAAATTAATATGTAAAAGAGCTTGAAAAGTTTTTCACTGAAAATGTGCGTTACTTTCATTATTAACTTTTTCCAGTTTATTTTGCGATATAAGGGTATCACTTTCGCATATCGTTATAGGTTTTTAAAAAACACGAAAAAATACTACATGGTGGCCGCTGGACCAGGAAACCAGGAAAACCGGGAAATGATAGGAAATTTTTTGAGACCGGGAAAAACCGGGAAATTTCAGTGAATTTTATTTTGACCGGCAATTTTACAAATCTTTAGAAGAAGAATCTGTCCAAGTTCGATTTCAACATTTTTTAAAAGTAGATTAATTATACTTTTTTAATTGTGATATTATTTAGTTCACAATACGTAATTCGAGAATCTTTGATTTAAAAAATTTCTATTTTTATTTTTAAGCGACCACATTTAATTTAAAGAGTTTTTAAATGCAGACCTAAAGACAGAAACAAGTGAAAATTAAAAGCGCTTAAAGTTGAGAATTATTGATAAGAACCATTTTTATTTTATCAGCTGTGAATCAAATATTTTCGAAATAGATCTGTGTTTTCCTTGGTATGAAAAGTGGTAACCTCGACCTTGGTAGTAATGTAGTATAATAGGAATCGACTATATGGTTGTAGTAATGTAGTATAATAGGAATCCACTATATTGTTGTAGTAATGTAGTATTGTAGGAATCGACTATATGGTTGTAGTAATGTAGTATAGTAAGAATAGCCTATATGGTTGTAGTAAAATTGTATAGTAGGAACCGACTATATCCTTAAAGTAGGGTAGTATAGTAGAATCGATTACACTGTAGTAGTAATGTAGTATAGTAGGAATCCACTATATTATTGTAATAATGTAGTATTGTAGGAATCGACTATATGGTTGCAGTAATGTAGTATAGTAAGAATAGCCTACATGGTTGTAGTAAAATTGTATAGTAGGAACCGACTATATTGTTGAAGTTGGGTAGTATAGTAGAATCGATTACACTGTAGTAGTAATGTAGTATAGTAGGAATCCACTATATTATTATAGTAATGTAGTATAGTAGGAGTCGACAGTATGGTTGTAATAATGTAGTATTGTAGGAATCGACTATATGGTTGCAGTAATGTAGTATAGTAAGAATAGACTTTATGGTTGCAGTAATGTAGTATAGTAAGAATAGACTTTATGGTTGTAGTAAAGTAGTATAGTAAGAATTGACTATATGGTTGTAGTAAAATTGTATAGTAGGAACCGACTATATCGTTGAAGTAGGGTAGTATAGTAGAATCGATTACACTGCAGTA
>NC_046662.1:11094063-11097618 GCF_010883055.1 Belonocnema kinseyi | reverse complement strand
TAATTATTTTGTTGAAAATGTAACTATTTTGTAAAAAGTCCTCTTTTCTATCAAAAGTTCAACTAATTTGTTAAAATTTATTTATTTTTTTATTCGAAGGTTTATCTCTTTTGTTGAAAATACATTTTTGTAACTGACATTAAATCAATACCATTTTTGGTTACTAAATCATGTGTTGTGTTAACAATTAGTCTTTCTTTGTAGAAATTAAATTGCTTTATGGAAAATTTATATTTTTTTATTAAAAATTACATTTTGCGTTTGAATTATCAACTATAGATATTTTTTGGTTGTAAGTCGTTCTGTTGTAAATGCAACTATATTGTTAAAAATTAAAACCATAATTTTTGGTTGGAAAATTCGATTATTCACTTAAAGTTGAACTACTTAGTAAAAAAATTAATTTTTTCTTATTTGAGATTCATAATTATAGTTGAAAATTCAACAATTCGCCTTTAAATTAGGTTTAAATTCAGCTTTTTTATAGATAATACTCTTTTTGACTTTGAAATAAAAAAATTTATTGAAATTAAATTGACCTTTTTTAGTAGAAATTTAATCTTTTTGGTTGAAAATGTATCATTTTTGGTCAAAAATGCAATTGTTTGATTAAAATATGAACTGTACATCTTCTTGGGTTTAAAAGTCAATTATTTCACTAAAAGTTGAACAACTTTGTAAAAAAAAGTCTTTTTTTAACAAGGTTTTATAATTGTAGTTGAAGATTTAACTATTTGGTTGAAAGTTTAACTCTTTGATTCAAAACTCATATTTTCCGCTTAAGAAATTCAACTTTTTGTAGATAATTCGTCTTTTTGACTTTAAAATTAAATAATTTCGTTGAAAATTCATGTATTTTGTTTAAAATTTATCTTTTTTTGTAGATCATTTATTTTCTTTGTCGAAAATCCATCTGATTGGCTGAAAATTCAACAACTTTGTTGAAAATAAATTCTTTCCGTTAAAAATTTTTTACCTTTATATGAAAATGTAACTATTATAGGATTGATTAAAAATTAATCGTATATATTGGTTAAGTTTGAAAATCGTTTTTTTTTATAGAACATTAATCTTCTTGGTCAAAAATCCACCTTTTCCCTTGAAAATTTAACAATCCTATTCAAAATTCTTTTTTTTCCTTGTTCAATTTAATTTTTTATCACAGCTTTTATCTGGAAATTGAACTATTCCATTTTTGGTTAAACTTCATCCTGTAAATTGTATTAGTTAAAACACCAATTATTTGTTAGAAAATTAATTTGTTTTCGATTATGACTTCAAATATTATTTCAGTCTACAAAATTTTTATCTTTAACACCTGATCGTTTTCTTAAATTCAAATACTCATAATTCTTTACATGTAATACAAATTACACGTGTGTTCAACGTGAGTTTAATTACATTATAAATTATTTCTTAGCATAAATATATGCGTTCAAATTTTTTATTTTAGTAGCTTAGAATTAAGAATTCATTGTTTACAGCATTATATATATTCGTGGACCGCGATTTTTCTTTCCCTATAGTCGGCCCTGCTTGATGAAAACAAAACACAATCGTCCTTCATATCTTTACATTTACGTTTACCGCGATTAAATCCTACCTGCAAAAAGGTTTGTGTTTCACATAATTTTGGATTATTCTACGGATTTTTTTTTATTTTTGTGCATTCTATCGCAATTTATATATTCAATTTTTGGCTGAAACTTTATCCTATACATTGTATTACTTAAAACACCAATTATTTTATATAAAAATAATTTAATTTGTTAAAAAGTAAACTTTTGGGTTGAAAATTGATATATTTTGTTAATTAGATTTTTTCATAAAATTAAAAAAACTGCAAAATAACCAAATTTCCTTAAAATCTTTCGGATTATTTTTTTTTTAATTTTTAAAATGTTTTCAAATACTCGCTTAGAATTTATTTGTCAAAATAAAATCATTTTCAATGTTCTTAGCAATGAGAACAATTTTTGGTATTCTTTTTAAATACTTTACAATTCTCAAACAGCTTTTTTTTTAATTTGCAAAATTCTAAATCGTGTTTCAAATTATTTGAAACAATTTCAAGTTTTAAATTAATTCTGAATCTTTTTTTAAATTAAAATTGTAGCGTTTAAACTTAAAATTTAGCTCATTACAAATTTAACAATTCAAGGTTTTCTATTTCGAACCATTCTGTTCAAGTTTGTATAGTTTTTAACAGTTGTTTGTAATGGATTCTTTTAAATGAACGGTAAAATATTGCTGATAATTAACGAAATTTTCTTTTTTTAATTAAAATTTTTCAAATTGAATGAGTTAAAGATAAAAATTTTTTAGACTGAAATAATATTTGAAGTCATAATCGAAAACAAATAAATTAATTTTCTAACAAATGATTGGTGTTTTAACTAATACAATTTACAGGATGAAGTTTAACTAAAAATGGAATAGTTCAATTTCCAGATAAAAGCTGTGATAAAAAATTGAATTGAACAAGGAAAAGAACGGATTTTCAACAAAATTGTTAAATTTTCAAGGGAAAAAGTGAATTTTTTATCAAGAAGATTAGTGTTCTATAAAAAAAAAACGATTTGCAAACTTAACCAATATATACGATTAATTTTTAATCAATCTTATAATAGTTACATTTTCAGATAAAGAAAAATAATTTTTAACGAAAAAAATTTATTTTCAACAAAGTTGTTGAATTGTCAGCCAATCAGATGAATTTTCGACAAAAAAAAATGATCTACAAAAAAGACAAATTTTAAACAAAATACATGAATTTTCAACGAAATTATTTAATTTTAAAGTCAAAAAGACGAATTATCTACAAAAAGTTGAATTTCTTAAGCGAAAAATATGAGTTTTCTATCAAAGAGTTAAACTTTCAACTAAATAGTTAACTTTTCAACCATAATTATAAAACCTTGTTTAAAAAAATGTATTTATGTTTTACAAAGTAGTTCAACTCTTAGTGAAATAAACGACTTTTAAACCCAAGAAGATGTACAGTTCATATTTTGACCAAACAATTGCATTTTTGACCAAAAATGACACATTTTCAACCAAAAAGATTAAATTTCTACTAAAAAAGGTCAATTTAATTTTAATAAATTTTTAAATTTTAAAGTCAAAAAGAGTATTATCTACAAAAAAGCTGAATTTTTAACCTAATTTAAAGGCGAGCAGTTGAATTTTCAACTATAATTATGAATCTTAAATAAGAAGAAATTAATTTTTTTCTAAGTAGTTCAACTTTAAGTGAATAATCGAATTTTCCAACCAAAAATTATTATTTAAATTTTTAACAATATAGTTGCATTTACAACAAAACGACTTTGCAACCAAAAAATATTCACAGTTGATAGTTCAACCGAAAAATGTAATTTTTAATCTTCCATAAAGCAATTTAATTTCTACAAAGAAGGACTAATTGTTAACAAAATACATAATTTTTTAACCAAAAATGGTATAGATTTAATGTCAGTTACAAAAATGTATTTTCAACGAAAGAGATGAACCTTCGAATAAAAAAATAAATAAATTTTAACAAAGTAGTTGAAC
>NC_046662.1:11082524-11093963 GCF_010883055.1 Belonocnema kinseyi | reverse complement strand
AACATAACCTCAAAATATACGCATATCAAGAGGCGCGCGATCTATTCAAATCATGAGAATCGTCAGCATCGAAATCTGAAAATATTAAAATCCCAATCTCCTTAATTTATTTGAAAGCAGTTAGCAGATAGATATATAAATAGAATCGCCGAAGTGCTCCGACCGCCAATCGTGCACCTTCGAGTTTTCAAATTCAGAACATAGACCTGTCATAGTATTGGACCACATCTCGTTTCAGATCTGGGATCACTGCATCGGCATCCTACTTTACCCAAAGCTCTGTGACGTTTCCCGCCTTTATTTCCTATCTCTTGCCCCCCTGACAAAGCAACTATTTTTTCACTCCTAACCTCAAAAACTTCACACGCTCCAAATTTTCACTTCAAACTACTCACTTTCACCCTTTACACCTTTGCCTTCACTCACGCTTTTTCCTTTACACTCGATCTCCGCACTTTCTGCCTTTTCTGCATCCACTCACCCTTATTTCCTCCACCAAAGCCAAAAATACACTACTTGACAAAAAGAGTTCTTTCGCGATCGGTACCGGAAACGGAAGACCCGGTACCGGAAACGGAAGCCCATTTATAATGTATTTAATTATCCAATTAAATTTGTAAACTTCGGGATATTATTAATTGCCTTCCTCATGAATTCAATTGTTTTTCAAGGAAAAGTTAAAGAGGTAATATTAAAAATGTGATTAGAAAATCTTTATGGAATTTTTCCGAAATGTATTTTTTAATCCAATATTCTTTTCAGAAATCTCTCGATGACCTGATTCCGGATTCCGAATTATGAAAAAGATTTTTTTTCGAGTAGAAATATTTTAAAGTAATTAATTAAATGGAAAGATATTTGTGTTTATTTTTTTAAATTACTTCGTTTTATTTATTTTAATTCTAATACCGCCCAGCAGAATGCGACCAAATTCCAAAACATTGGATCGTTTTTCCAAATTTGATTCAATTTTTAAATTGTGAAATCCAAAAATATTCTTTTGTGAATGTTGCAATTAATTAATTGGATTTTTTAATTTGTGGTTAATATTTTATCAGAGAAAAATAATGTAATATGTTATGCTAATGCGAAGCTAACGAACGTGAAATTGTCCATTTGTGGTGTAAAGTCTTTTTAGCAATGATTGACTTAATTGCATTCATAAGTTATTTTTATGTCTGTAAACATCCTTTAGAAAAAGAATCTAGGTGTTAATTAAATTTTTTGTTTGATGTGGGATTTTTTGTTATTTTTATTAAAATCTTAAACATTAAATTAAGAACTTAATATTATTTATTAATTAAATAAATATTATTTATTTAATTAAATTAATAATTTAGACTTCGATTCCATTAAACTGTCATTTCACCTAGTCTAGTAATTTGTCATTAATTTTCAAAATCCCAAAAAGAAATAATTTAGAACGCTCTTTGGAATTGATTGATTTTAAACGCTTCAAGATTGAATTCCTTAATTTTTATTATCTGAAAAAAAGTTTTTCTGCCTGAAAAGCTTGAGTTTAAAACTTATTGGTTTAAACTTTCTTAATATTTCTAATTTCAAAATTCTATTAAATTAATATTTTTTAAACTATATTTTAGTGTAGTTTTAAAGTTAAATATAAAAAATGTCGGGGAAATTTTACTGTTAAATCTTTTAAAATTGCAAAATTTCATGTTGGAAGCCTTAATAGTTACTTTCTGATTTAATAATCTTAGATTTTAATATTTTAAATAATGGTTTAGTTTCAATTTTTATTTAGTTTTAAGCCCAATAATTTTATATTTATATATTCTAAATTTTTAGACTTTAATTTTAAATTTACAAATTTTTCTATTTCTTTTTTAATTCTTCAAACGCGCAGAGTATCAAATTGAAAAATTGATAGTTCGAGATTTTTCAATATATACAATTCTGAATTAAATTCCTCGAGATTAAATTAAAAAGTTTGAAAAATTAAGACAATAATTTCTCAAATTTAAGCCTTAATAATGAGCAGACTTTGGAACTGGGCATTGAAAATTAAATTATTTTCAACTTGAGAATATTCCAAAATATTGAAGGTTTTAAACTCAATTAAAAAAAGTGAAAAAAAAACAATTTCGATTTGAAAGGCTTAAAATGGTACAATTTCAAGCATTGGAATTTTATACAGCAATCTTATTTTAAATTCATTTTTTTCATATTTTAAATGATTATCTTAAAATTGTGCAAATTTTAGTTAAAGCTTTAAAAAAATGAAAAAATATTTGATTTAACTTAGAATGCTTACAATTTTATAGTTCGAAATTTTCACGTTCAACGTTAAATTTTCCATTCTTGCCTTTTAGAAGTTTTATTTTTTAAATTCAAAGTGAAGAGGTTCATTTTTTAAATGCTTGATTAGCAATTTGAAAATGTGTAATTTTTAAATGAATTGAATTTACTTAAATTAATTAAATTTTCAAAGGGTTTTAGTATAAAGAGTTTTAACATCATAATTTTTGGTAATTAAATTGTTTTAGTTTTAATTGGAAATTGAGTTTGTTTATTTTTTCAACTTTTCGTAGTAGAATTTTTTAAAATCGTAATGTTTTCAATTTAAAATTACTTTTTATTTATATTAACTCAATTGATGGGACTAATTGAAAATATTTCCACGCTAGGCGGAGAAAATAAGAATTTTATTTTAAAATATTTTAGTTTCCATTTTTTCGAATTTTAAACTTTCCATTTTTCAAAATTTTAATCTGAAAATATTCATTTTTTAATATTTTAAAATTATCTCGTTTTTAGTTAAAGATTTTCAAAAAATGAATAATTGAAAAATTGAAAAATATTTAATTGGGAAATTTCAAGAACGAATAATAATTCTGAATTAAGTATTAAAAATTAAACGATCTAAAATTAAAGAGTTACATATTTTCTTCTCTAATATCAAAATTTGGCATGTTCAAAAATTAGAGTTCCGAATCTTAACGTTGAACGCAAAGTTTTCAATTTCTCCTTTTCATAGGTTTTAGTTAAAAAATTTAAATAGAAATTTTTGAGTTTTGAAAAGTATATTATTAACACTTAAAAAATTTGTATTTTAAAATTCTTGACAACTTGAAATTTCCCTTTATTTGTACAGAGAAATTTTAAAATAGAAAGTCAATACAACTGTAATTCTCTGATTGTGAATTCTCTTTCGTTAAAGCTCCTTCAGCTTTAACGAACACATTATAAAAAAATACATTTTATTTCTAATTATTACTTTAATATTTGTTTCTGATTTAGAATTAAATTTTACTGCCAGCTACCCTGCAAAATATATTATTTTAATAAATTTATATTATTAAAATTTATAATATGCATTGGCATTGAAACCTACGTATTTTAATTTTTTCTTTTTTATGATTAAAAAATTGCGCATCCTATTAAAAAATTTTTTAATTTTATTGCAACATTTTTCTTTTTTTTAAAAAATAATTTAATTTATTTTCAATGTTGTTTTTCACAATATTGAAACTAAAAATATGAATCATAGCGTACGGTGGTTTTAAGCAAATTTGTAGATATAATTTGGGTGACAAATTTTGTTATATAAAATATTATTGTAGCTTATGTCCTTTTTCCAAAAAGGTAATTTAAAAAAAAATGTTTTTATGACAAGAGTTCATAACAAATTTATAGATCTTTTTTGTGTCGGAATTTTTTATTTTTCATTATTATTACAAAATTTTCTTGATGAAAAGTTTAATAACAAAATTGTTTCTGTTTTTGATAGGATGCACACCTTTTTAATTATATAAATGAGCCAATTAGAATATGTTTCCTTCAATATTGATACATATAGTAAATAGTATTAATATACATTTATTAAATTTATACCTTTTTCAGGGTAGCCAATGATAAAAACATAAAACATAAAAAATCAAATTTGTACTTTGTTTTTCAAGATTCAAAAAAGCAGCCTCAGATCCAGGTGATAATGTCTTCGTTTAAGCCGAAGGAGCCTTAACCAAAGAGAATTCACAATAACCAAATCACAGTTGTCGATGTTTGGACTTTTAAACGGTAAAAAGGATTATAAATTCATTTTTTTATCTTAGAAAAATGTGTAAAATCAATTTTAATTTTGAATTATAATTTTTTAATTGTAATAACTATTTAAAAATTCCAGAACTTTGGAATTTTCGAAGTTCAAATTTTTTGTTCTCAATTTTTTTAATTTTGAGCGAATCATCCAAATTCGAGATTTTTTAATTCATAATAAAATTGTTCAATTTTAAACGATTTGAATTAGAAATAATACAACTTAAACTCCTCTTTAATGAAATGGTCCAAATTACAAAAAATTTATTCTTAAATTAAAAAATTTCGAGATCTTCTAATTAAAACATTTTTAATCTCAAAGAATATAAATTTCAAATTATTAATTTTTAAGCCTTTTCATTTGAAAAGAACACAAGTTTGATTTCTTTTCATTCTATTCGAAATATTGCCCTTTCTTCCAAATTTTATATAACTTCAAATTGTTTATTTTTTAAGATTTCGAATTCAGAATCATTCAGTATATATTATTTAAAATGAATACACATGCAAATCGAAATTATTTATTGTTTCAAGTCGTATGTTCCAACTTTAGAAATTTTATTCTGAATTTTTTCAATTTCAAGAACATTAATTTTAATAAAATAATAAATTGTAACTAAAACATCGAATTTATCAAATCAAAATTTAATAATTGTAAATGAGAATTATAAACAGGATTCAAAAATTAAGACTTGGCAGTATATAATATATATTTATTTCGTTATGTTTTTTTTGTTTAGTTTTTTTCTTTCTCTCTCTTTGTTTTTGGGCAGATAGTATTTTTTAAATGTTGAGAAAATTGATTTGTCTCTAATTAGGATTTTGATTAAATGGTATTTGGGCATTTTTAATTTTTATTTCTATTTTGTAATCCGTATTTGTTTTATTAATTACAATATTTGCTGTTAATGAAAACAATTCAATTAATTTTAACTATATCAATAAAAAAATCTGAAAGCAAATGATTGTATTTGTATTTTTTTGATCATAAAAAAGATAAGAGTTAAATTGGTACTTGGAATATGGCAGAGACATTGTGTCGAGAATAGGATTTGGCAAAGAATTCAGTTGGTTACAACTAAAAAGGTACTGCCAGATTTGCTTTGCATTTTTATTTAAATTTAAAAGTCTGCATATTGCCACTCAGCCAAGATTGTTTTATGTTTGGAAAAAGACTACGGTAAATTAATTATTTAACAACCCTATTAAATGATCATAAAATTTTACGTAAATAAATCAAATGTCCCCTAGGATTCCAAAATAATTCAAGTAGAAAATAACCCTTTTACCTTTGGGTGCCAGCAATAATTACTGAATAAAAATAAAATATGTTAATTAAAAATAAAGTAATTTTTTTAGCTATGCAAAAGTGGCTGAATGATTACTAACCGAAAATGTGTTTAGAAATGACTAATGTTAATTAATGATGTGACAAATGCTCTTTTGAATTAAAAAGCGTATTAAAGAATTCAAAGTAATTGAAAAAATGTCAATTTATTTTAATAAAATTGGAGTTAAATTAAAATAATTCAAGGAAATTCAAGAGGACTGTAATAAAATTTATAAGAATTTGAATTAATGGAACAAAATAAAAAAAATAGGAGAATTTAATTTGATTGTGATAAATCAGAATCAACGGAAATTCGGGCAAATTCAAACAAATCAAAAAGAATTCCAAAGAAGTTTTAAAAGTTCAGGGTGAATAAATAAGAATTTGTGGTAAATTCCAAATGAATTCAAATGCATTGACTTTAAATATTCCATTGACTTCAGTAATATTGGACTGAATTTGAAAAAATTTAAGGGAATTGAAGAGGATTTGATGGTATCCATATAAAATTAAATAAATGAAACACATTTAAATTTGTTTAAATTTCCATCTAATTGAGTAAATTAAGATTGAACGAAATTCTGGGAAAATTCAAGAGAATTCTTATGAATTGTTTTAATTCAGGATAAATCAATAAGAATTCACGGCAAATTTCAAATTAATTGAAAAAATCAAAAATATTCCATCGATTTCAGTAAAATTGGCGTCAATTTAAAAGAATTCAAAACAATTTGATGAATTTAGAGCAAAATGGAATAAATTCCAGAGAATTACACATAGTTTTTAAAAATGCAGGACGAACTAATGAGGATTCACTGTTAATTTCCAATGAATTCAAATTAATTGAAAAAATCAAAAATATTCCATTGACTTGAGTAAAATTGGTGTGAATTTAAAAGAATTTAATCGGATTCAAGAGAATTCAAGAGAAGTCAAGAGAATTAGATTAAATTTACAAGAACTTAAACGAATTAAACGAAATTAAAGAAGTCAAAAAAATTCTCCGATTGAGTTTAATATGAATAAACAGAAGTTAGATTAAATTAAAATAAATTTTAGAGAATAAAATAGAATTTAAAAAAATTCGGAATGAATCAATAAGAATTCACTGTAAATTTCAAATGAATTGCAATTAATTGAAATTTAAAGAAAATTCTATTGATTTCAGTAAAATTTGAGTGAAATTAAAAGATTTCAAAGAAATTAAACAGAATTTGATGAAATTTATAAAAACTTAAAATATTTTAACAAAATATAAAATACAAAAATTTATGTCGATTAAATTAAATATGAATAAACAGAATTTAGGGCAAATTCAAATAAATTCAAGAAAATTTAATGCATTTTTAAGAACTCAGCATGAATCAATAGGAATTCATGGTAATTTTTAAATGAATTTAAATAAAGTGTAAGAAATACAGAATATTTTAGTGATTGCAGTTAAATTGAAGAAAAAAGTAAAGGAATTCAAGGAAATTCAAGAGAGTTTGATAAAACTCATAAGACATTAAGTGAATTGCACAAATGTTAAAAATTAAAGATTTTCTATCGAAATGAGTAAAATGAGAGTCAACAGAATTCAAGACAAATTTGAATGAATTAAAGAGAATTTCAAACAATTTTTAAGAATACAGGATGAGTCAATAGAAATTCATGGTAAATTCTAAATGAATTAAAATGGAGCAAAAAGAAATCCGGAATATTTAATTTATTTCATTATAGTTGGAGTGAATTTAAAGGAATTCAAGGGAATTAAAGCAAATTGTACGAAATGATTAAAAACAATTAGAAAGTTTTTTAAATTTCCAACGAATTGGGTTGAATCAAAATGAATAGCATGTACATCAAATTAAAATAAATTCGACAGTATTCCAAAGAAACGCAACAAATTTAGGATGAATCAAGAATTCGTGGTAAATTCCAAATAAAATAAAATAAATTGAAAAAATACTACAATAATTTCAGTGAAATTCAAGTGTATTAAAAAGTATTTAAAGAAATTTAAGAGAATTAAATGACATTTATAAGAACTTGAATTATTTAAACAAAATTTAAAAATTAAAAAATTTCTATCGGAATGAGTAAAATTAGAGTGAACGGAATTCAAGGCAAATTCGATTGAACTGAATAGAATTTTAAAAGATTTTTAAGAATTCAGGATGAGTCAATAGGAATTAATGGTAAATTATAAATGAATTCAAATGAATTGAGAGAAATTCAGAATATATCGTTTACTTCAGTAAATTTGGATTCAATTTAAAAGAATTCAATAGCGTTGAATGAAATCAAGAATTTATGATAAATTCCAAATGAATTTAAATTAATTGAGAAACATAAAAAATATTCCATTTATTTCAGTAAAATCGGAGGGAACTTAGAATGATGTAATGGAATTTAAGAGAATTTGAGGACATTCATAAAAATTTCAATGAATTTAACACAATTTAAAAAAATAGAAAATTTCCATCCAATCGCGTGAAATGAGACTGACCAGCTTTTAGGACAAATTGATATAAATTCAAAAGAATTCCAAAGGATTACAAAAATCAGGATGAATCAATAGGATTTCATGGTACATTCCCAATTAATTAGTGAGTGAATTTAAAAGAATTCAAGAGAATTTGACGAAATTTATGAGAACTTAAATGAATTAAATACAATTTAAAAAATTTCCATCGAATTAGATAATATGAAAGTGAACCTGATTTCGGGAAAATTCAAATAAATTCTAAAAAATAAAAAAAATCAGGATTATTCAATGAGAATGTTCATATTAAATTCCAAATGAATTCAGGTTAACTCAAAAAAATACTCCATTGATTTCAGTAAAATTCGAGTGAATTTAATAGAATTCATAGGAATTCAAAGGGCTATAATGAAACTGATAAGAATTTGAATTAATTAAACACAATTTTAAAAATAAACCAATTTCTTTTGGTTTGAATATAATGAGAGCAAACAGAATTGATGGAAAATTCAAATAAATTCAAAAGAATTCCAAACAATTTTTTAAAATTCAGGATGAAACAATAAGAATTTATTATAAATTCTAAATAAATGGCATAGATTTGGAAAAAAGATCCAAAATATTCCATTTGTTTCAATAAATTTGAAGGGCATCTAAAAGAATTTTTAATGGAATTCAAGCCTAAACATTTACTTAAACTTAAATTTACTTAGAAAATTTAATTTTCAATAAAAAACTAACTTTCAACCAAGAAGATTAATTTTCTTCCACAAAATACAAGTTATAAAAAAATATAGACATTTTTAAGGAAATATTTAAATTTTGAACCAAACAAATAAATTTTTTAAGCAACAAGATGAAATGTTAATGAACAAAATTTCGAGAAAAAATTAAGCTAAACGTCTGAATTAAAAAATTAATCTTCAATGAAAAACTAATTATTAATAAAACAAATAAATTTTCAAACAGATTTTATTTTTTAATAGAATTTTTAACCAAATTGTTGAATTTTCAAAAAAAGTAAGTAAGGCACCAGGAAGATTAATATTCTAACATAAAATTCAAAGTTTTTAAAAATGCAAAAATATGTAAAAAAATAGTGAAATTTTCAACTAGAGAAGATTGATGTTCAAACAAACATTAAATAATTAAATTTTTGGTTGAAAAAGTAATTTTCAATAAAAGAAACAACTAATTCCTAAGCCAAAGAAATAAATTTCGAACATAAAGAATAATTTTTCAGCAGAAAAAGATTAATTTTCAACAAAATACATGGACTTTAAACCAAATGGGTGAAAAAGTCATCAAGAAGATTAATTTTCTACCGCAAAAGACAAATATTTACCAAAATATAGAATTTTTAATCAAATAATTGGATTTTCAACTGAATAAGATAAATTTTGAATTTTGAACCGAAAAAGTTTTTCAGTCCCTATCCATGATCAGCAAAAAGCTTGAAAATTTAATCAAATAATTAACGAAAAAATTCCTGGTTATTTGCCGGTTTTTTGCCGATTCAACAATATTTTCCACGGTCAAAAAAATTAAAACATTCGAATTCTAAAGTTAAATATTTTGTAATTTGAATCAATAAAAAATAAACTACAAATTAAATCACTCAAAGTCAAAATCTTGAGTTTAAAACTATTAAAATTGAACTTAAAAGTTTTTTAATTCTAAAATTTTGTCTTTAAATGCTCGATAAAAATAAAAATGTATAAAACGGAAGTACTATCTTCTATTAAGAATTTCTAACTTTTATAAATTATGTGCAGTTCAAAGAATCAGTATCAATTCTGAAAATATATATCTAAATTATGATTTTCAGTGCTCTATAAATTAAAAATCAATCAAATTTTAAAAACATTTTGAAAACTATATTATTTTAGGCAATTTTAAGCTAGAAACATTCAAGATTGAGAAATTAAATTGATTTAAAACTCAACGCTTCTCAAATTATTTTTATCTTAAATAGTTTAAAAATCCTTGAAAAGTTAAGAATATCTTTTAAAATGAATCTAATATTTTTTCTATTTTTTAGAAAATCCTGCAAATTAAAAAAGAATTCCTTCAGATTTTCCAGATTTTTTTTTCAATTTTGGAAATCTTTTAAAATCTTTTCGAATATTCTCTTAAAATAATTTTTCAAAATGAAAAATCGTTTTCAACTTTCCTAGGAATCTTAAGATAATGTTTTTATTCTTTTGAAGAATTTTCAGTACCAATAGCCTAATTTTGGCAGTACAAACACTTCGTTGAATTATTTGAAATTGTTTTAAATATTTTAAATTAATCTTGAATCTTCAAAACTTTTAAGTATTTCTTTAAATTACTTAAATTTGTTCTAAAAATAATAATAGTTCAATGTTTATTTATCTAAAAAAATTAAAGAAAATAGTTTATGAGAATTCAATCTGACGTTTGCATTTTTTAAATGACTAAGACTTCGTGTTTTCGTGTTGATTTTTATCATTAACACAATTTTGGAATCATTATTTTTTTTTTATTTTTGAAAACTTTGATTATTAATAACCTTTTACACTGATTAAAAAAAAAACGAATTTTAATAGAGATAAGTTAAGAATAAATAAACATTTATGATATAAATTATATCAAATGTTCAATCACACCACTTTAAAATAAATAATTAACTTTTGTTTCTACATAGAGAAAAATTACAATCCAATCTTTATGTTATTTAATATTGTAAAAAACTAATCAGCTAATAAGTAATTCATCAGCTCATAACATTAAAGCATTGAAGAATAATTTTTATTATATCATTAACATAATTTTTGCCCAGCATTTTTCTGAAAATTTCAGTTATTAATAACATTTTAAACTATTCCAGGAAAAATTAAAATATATTTTCACATAATTTCGCTTTCAAAATTTAGATGCTCATTTCATATCGCAAAATTTTACATAAATAATGTAATTATAATAAAATCAGCTAATAATTAATTAATCTGTTCATATCGTAAAAATCATTTAATCATAATTTTCATTTAAACATTGAAATCATTTTTTCTTTACATTTTTTTCTTGACTAATTTCAAAAAGATTAAAAACACATTTACATATAAAGTCAGATATTGACTGCAGATATCCATTTCACAACATCGGGATGGTTTGAAAAATTATGTAATTAAAATGTGGGTGTTTGAATATAAATAAATTTTTATTTTGCAAATTATACCCAATATTCATTTATATAATCCTCGAATAAATAATCAATTTATGTTAACACAATTAAAATAAACCAAATTTTAATCTATATTTAATTTAATATCAGAAAAAAATTAAGCATCGAATGATTAATTAATTATGTGACAATATGAGCAACATTAAACTATAATTTTAACTGAAGCATTCAAATAATTTTAACTTTATATATTTTTTTCAAATCTGAGCTTTTATCTCTAAAAATTTGATTTATTGATAACATTTGAAACTAATTCCAGAAATCACAAGTTTTCATAGAACTTATTAATAATTAGTTAATTAGTTCACAAGATGAAAGCATTAAAAAATAATATTCATTAAAACATTCTTATAATTTTCATATTATATTTTCTTTAAATCT
>NC_046662.1:11079760-11082424 GCF_010883055.1 Belonocnema kinseyi | reverse complement strand
GAGAAAAAGAAAATTATGGAGAGAAAAAAATTATTGAGAGGAAGAAGGGAAAAAATTGAAGAAGATCTGACATGGAGGGAGAGGAAAAGGAGATGGCAAATAAAGCAGAGGGCTTGGTTAGAGAGGAAAAAGGGCCATATGGTATGGATAGGGAGAGACAGGTTATGGATAAATGGGGAGGAATGGTGCTGGGATGAAGAATTAAAAGAATTAAGGAAAAAAGGAAAAAGTCTTGAAAAAGGTAGGGGGAAGGGAGACGAAAAAGAGGTTAGAAATAAATCAGAGGGGTTTCCAAGCAGCAAAGGGGAAACAAAGTAAAAAGGAAAGAAGGGGGAGGGGAAGAGAGAAACGTGAAAATAGCTTTCTGGAATGTGTCAGGTTTGAAGAACAAGAACAAAGGATTCTGGGAGGAGTTAGAAAAGTGGGATGTGATTATGATGAGTGAAACTTGGGAAGATGAGAAGGACTGGAAGGGAATAAAAAAGACGTTACCGAAAGGTTATGTGTGGACAATGCAAGAAGCAAGAAAGGAACACGTTGAAGGGAGAGGGATGGGCGGCATGGTGTCAGGGATGAAAAAAGAATTAGCAGTAAAAGGGAGAAAAGATGGGAACATGGAGGAAAAGGATGGAACAATGATAGGAAAAATTATAATTGGGAAAGTAGAAATAGCAGTGGTGTGTGTATACAGAAGAAGAGGGGAAGAGGAAGGCTGAAGAGTAATAAGGAGGTGGATGGAGGAAAAGAAGGAAGAATTGGTTTTAATAGGGGGGGACTTAAATGCATGGACTGGCGAACAAGGGGGAGAGATATGGGATGAAGAAAAGGAAGCATTTATAAGGAACTCCAAACATAGAGAGACGGGCAGGGAGGGGAGGAAGTTACTAGACATGATAGGAAAAACAGGATGGTTTATAAGCAATGGCAATATGAAAGGAGATGAGGAAGGGGAGATCACATTCATAGGAAAGGGAGAAACAGTAATAGACTACATCTTGGCTGAAGAAAGAATGCGGCATATGATAGGGAGTATGAAGGTAGGGAATGAGATAGGGTCCGAGCACTTCCCGGTCATAGTTACACTAAGAAGAGGCGTCAGTAAGCGTGGCAGAGGGAGAAAGGAAAAAGGGTGCGAACGAAACACGAAAATGGGAATCTGGGGGGTAGATAAATTAAACGAGTTTAAAGAAAAGATGGAAAAGGAGAAGGTTAGGTATGAAAAAGAGGAGGGAATAGACTCGCTGGTTGAAAGGTTGGAGGGGTCCATTGAAAAGGTAAAGGATGAGCTGGGTACTAATGAAGAAAGAGTAGGGGGAAAGAGAGGCTGGTTGGACGAGGAATGCTGGGAGAGTAAAGAGAGAATAAAAGAGTGTGTGAGCAAATGGAGAACAGGGGAAATGGAGAAGGAGGAGTATAACAGGAGGAAAAAAGAACATGAGAAGATGCTGGAAATAAGAAGACAGAGGGGAAAGGAAGAATATAAAGCAGAGGTAGAAAAAGCCATCAAAGAAGGTAGGGTGTGGGATGTGATAAAAAGGGATAGAGGGGAAAGGAAGGGCGTTAACGAAGAAATAGAAATGGAGGAATGGACGGATTATTTTAAGGGTCTATTAGGGGGAGAGAAAAAGAAGATCAAAGGGGAAAAGTGTAGGATAGTCCGAGGAGAAATGGAGGAAGAGAACGAGATAACAAGAAAAGAAGTGGATGAAGCAATAAATAGGTTAAAAAGAAACAAGGCGACAGGAGAAGATGGGATGGAGAACGAAGCGATGAAGTTTGGAGGAGAAGGGATTAGGGATGGGATGTGGAAGATCTGCAACAAGGTATGGAAAGGGGAAGGTTGGCCGGAAGAGTGGACGACGGGACTGGTGGTGCCGCTTGTCAAAAAAGGGGAAGGAAAGAAGGTAGAGGAATACAGAGGGATCACTCTCATGTCAGTCGGCTATAAAAAATATCCAGAAATCTTAAGAAATAGGTTGGAGAGTCAGGTAGAACAAAAAGAAAGTATCACACATAATCAGACGGGCTTTAGAAAAGGAATGGAAACTAAAGACAACATCTACGTACTTAACTATTTAGTTAACAGAAATTTGGGGAGAAAGCAAGGGAGACTAATCGCTTTGTTCGTAGATTTCAAAGCAGCGTTTGACTCAGTGAATAGAAAAGTACTATGGCAGGCAATGAAAGAGAGGGTTGTAGAGGAAAAGTTTGTGGAGAGGATAAAAGAAATTTTTACTGAAACCAGGATTAGGGTGAAAATAGGAAAGAAAAAAGGGCAGGTTTTCTGGACAAGCCGAGGTCTAAGGCAAGGGTGCCCTTTGAGTCCGTTACTATTTAGTATCCTATTGGCAGACTTAGAGGAGAAGCTAAAGGAGAAAGGGAAAGGAGGACCGGCTTTGGCTAATAGAGCAAACTATACTCTCTAGCATACGCGGACGATGTAGCCCTATTAACAGATGATGAGAAGGGGATGAACCTAATGATGAGAATCTTCGAAGAGTATGTGGGAACAAAAGAACTGACGGTAAACGTAGATAAGGCAAAGGTGATGTGTTTCAGAATTAGAAAGAGCAAAATAAATTACGTTTGGAGGATGAACGGACAAAAAGTGGAAATTGTGGAGGAGTTCTGTTACCTAGGTTTTTGGTTTGAGGCAGAAGGAGG
>NC_046662.1:11069219-11079660 GCF_010883055.1 Belonocnema kinseyi | reverse complement strand
CAAGCATGTTTCGGTGAAATTCGGAACAATGAAGCGAGAGGTAATGTGGAAAATTCAAAATGGGAGGTAGAAAGGAGAAAAATGAGAAGGGTGTGTAATATTAGAGAAGGGGTTATGAAGTGGCAGGCCATAGAGTTAGAGCTATTGGTTAAACAAGGAGAAGAGAGATGGACAAAGATTATAGATTCGAGGTACAATAGATGGTATATGATGGTCAAAGGATTGACGGAACCAGAATATCTGCAAAAAATAAAAAAGGAAGAAAAATGGAGTAGGGTTGTACGGTTCAGTATGGGAGAAGGAGTGAGAGCATGCAGATATTGGATGAATGAAGAGGAGAATTTATGCAGAGTATGTGGATACGAAATGGAGGCATGGGCACATGTATTAGAGAGATGTACAGGAGAGGAAGAGGGACAGTTGAGTGTGGATGAGTGTGTAAGATGGATCTTGGATGGTAGTGGACAGGGAGTGATGTGGATGAAGAAATTGTATAAAGTAAGGGAAAGCAAGGGAGTAGGGCAGAGCCAAACGGATGATCCTGAAAAGGGACAGTAAAAAACGAAAATCGTTTTCAATATCGTGGAAAATGCATTTTTTTATGGTAAGAGGAAACGGAAGTCCTGGAAGCTCGCTCATTTTAGGAATTAATATCACTACTTTTACTATTGTTTATCCTACGTAATGCGAAAGAGTAGAATATAAGTAGTAGTTAAGTTAGACTAAGGATGGAATTGTAAATAGATGTACAGGGAGCAGTGGCCCTCAAACCCGTAAAAGGGAGAGATTAAATACATACAAATACATTATAAATTTTCTATCAGGAAATCTTTTTTCTTGCTTTCAAACCTGCCAGTTTTTAAATAACCTTTATTCCTCAATTTAACTATCTGAACCAAGCAATATTTTCAAATATTTTGAAAATATCGAACACAATGTTTTATGTGGCTGTTTTCAGTTTGTTCTTTGGAATTTTTTTAAGCGCAGTTTCCAAATGGTGAATTTTAATTCTCAAAATTTAGTTCTAAAAGAAAAAATATTAAATTGATAATGTTTTTTTAATATTGGGAATTAATTAAGTTCTTAAAATTTTGCCACTAGACTATAATTTGATAATAATAAATAATACGAAATTTGAAAAGATTTCAAAGAATATACTTACAAATGTTTTAAAATGTTTCAAATCATTTAATAAAATTCAGGAAAAAAATGTAGAAGATTTCAAAATCAAATTTTTCAATTTTGTAAGATTGCAAATTTGTAGACAAAATTCGTATTAGTTTAAGAAATATATAAAAGTTTCAAAATATACAAAATTAATTTTTAGCATAAAAATGTTTCAACAAATTTAAAACAAACTGTATATTTTTGAAGATGACGAAACAAGAACTTAAAGAGTGTTTAATCATTTCGAAAGATTTCAATAGAATGAAAAACTTTTCTTTAGATTTGTGAGGAAATTTAGAATTTTTTTTTTTATAAAATTTTTGTTAAGGGGATATTTAAAAAGATTTAAAAATGTTTTATGCAATTTTCAAAACTAAAAAATAATTTACAATTTGAAGATTTAGAAAAATCCTAAACTAAATATAAATTTTTGAAGATTTTGAAATAAAAATAAAATATATCAAAATGTATTCCAACCGCCAAACAGTTCTTAATATCTTTTAAACTATCTTCAATTTTTTTCTTAGATTTGTTAAAATCCTAAAAAATAAAAAGTATCATCAAAAATCGTTTTAGATTTTTTGAAGAATCTGGGGATAAGTATTTTTATGTTATCTTAGGGAAATAATTAATTAAATAAAAAAATAATTCGAAAATTTTCCTTTTTATTAAAAATTATTTACCCCTTAAAATTATAATTTGCCTCAAATTTGTTTCTTGCCTGAATTTTTTTTTTTTTTTTTTTGCTTAAAAATTCATCTTTTTTTATTAAAATTACAACTGTTTCTTCAAAATTAGAATCTTTTTTTGATTCAGGATTTAACTATTTTGTTAAAAATTCGCGTTTTCGGACGAATTTAACTCTTTTTTATTTAAAATTCAAATCTTTTTTATTCTTAATGTTGACTTTTTTGTTGAAAATTCGTCGTTTTTAAAATTTTAATTATTCTTTAAAATAAGTTCAACTGCTTTTTAAATTAAATAAAAATGTTTTTTGATCGAAATATAAACCACTAAATTTTTTGTAATTTCTTGGTAGAAAATGAACTTTTTTTCTTTGAATTTGAATTTAACACATCTAACATTTCTTTATATATTTTCGAATTGACTAAAGAATCTTAAGAAAATTATATTTATATAAAAACTTTTTAAAAACTTAAACAACAAATTTAAAAAAAAAAATTAAAACGAAATGCAGACTATTAAACATTTCGAAGAAATCATGTAAATGTTCAAAGACAATGAAAAAATTCTAAAGATTTCTGGGAAAATTTTAAATGGCTTTATTTATTACAGAATTTGTTTTGAGAGAATATCAAAAAAGATTTCAAAACATTCAAAAAGATTTCCAACATTTTCAAGAAAGAATCTGGAAGATTTTATGGCAATTATTGAAGAATCTAAAATAAAATTATGAAGTTTTAAAAATATTTTGAAATGTTTCAAAAAACAAATTGAGATTTATAAAAATATTTAAAGTGATTCTGGTGATTATGTAAAAAATTTATTTTGAGAGTATTTAAAAATACTTTAAAACATTAAAAAATTATTTTAAAATTTTCAAAAACGAATCTTGAAAATTTTAAGACAATTTTAGGAATAAGTCGAGTTAGTGAAAATTACATTTAAAAATTTTATACGATTTTCAGAGATTACAAATCTTTTAAAACTCTTAAAGAATTTAAAAAATTCATAAACTATTTTTTACTTCTGTCCAAGCGTCAAAAAGTCAGGAATAACATATGAACTGATCTAAATTTTTCTTATAATTTGGTGTAATCCTGTAAAATAACAAAAAATTTCGACTCTTCAATTAAAAAAAAATTTTTTAGCTGTAATATCAAATATAGTATTTTTAATTGTTAATTCACATTTTTTTATTGAAAATTTAAGTACTTGATTGAAAGCTAAATTAATTTCTTAAAAATTCACTTTTTTGTTAAAGATTTATAATTTGAGTTAAATATTCATCTTTCTTGGTAGAAAATTAATCTTTGTAGTAAAAAATTCAACTATTTTATTGAAAATTTGACTTTTTTTAATAAGTAAAAATGTTTTTGATAAAAAATAAAAAAAATATTCGATTGCAATATCAACTATTAAACTTTATGTTGAAAATTTAGATTTTTCGTTTGGAAATTCAACTATTTGGTTGAAAAATAATTTTTTGTTAAAATTTGAATTATATATATAATATTCAAAAATATTTGTCGTCTACCACATTATTTTTTCAGACTAAAAATTCCTGTTTGATTCAAAAATGAACAATTTGCTTGAAAGTTCATATTTTTGGTTCGAAAATTCTCCTCTTTTGGTAGAAATTTTATTTTTTTCTATTGAAATTGCAACTGTTTGGTTTTAAATTAAAATATTCATTGGTGAACATTCTTCTTTTTAGATGATTTTAAATCTTTTTTATTTGAAAATGAAATGTATTTTAGTTTTAATATCAACTGTTATATTTTTCGTTGTAAGTTGATATTTTTGGATTGAAAATTCATGTAATGGGATGAAAATACAACTTCTTGACTGAAAATTAACTATTTTATCGAAAATTCCTATTTTCGGGATGAAAAATTAAATTATTTTGTATAAAATGCGTCTGTTTTTGAAAATATTTAATCTTCTTTGGGTAAAGATTCAGTCTCATTTGGAAAATATTCAATCTCTTTTGTTTATAAATACAAATACTATATGATTAATTAATTAATTAATTTTCTCTCTTAGTAGAAATTTCATATTTTTTCAATTACATTTTCAACTTTCTGGTTTAAAATTAAAATCTACTTTGTTGAAAATTCTTCTCTCTAGAATCAATGAAACTATTTATTTATTGAAAACAAAAATCTTTTTGGATTGAAATATCAATAATTACATTTTGGTTGAGAATTCGTCCTTTTTCTTTGAAAATTGAACCACTATTTTATTGAAAATTAATATTTTAATTTAAAATTCATATTCTCGGATTAAAAAATTGCACTTTTATTCTAAAATTCATCCCTTTTACAAAATATTTATTTTTTCTTGGTTAAAAATACAACTAGTTGAAAATAAATATTTGTCAGTTAAAGATTCAATTACTTTGTTTAAAATTCATCTTTTTAATAAGTTCAACTGTTTTTGATTGAAAATTTAAAAAAATATTGTATTGAAATATCAATTACTGTAATTCTCGTTGAGAATTTATCTTTTCTGTTTGAAAATTTAACTGCTTGGACCAAAATTAAAGTGATTGGTTAAAAATTTAGCTGAAAATTAATCTTTTTTGGTATAAAATTATCTTCTTTATAGAAAATTTACATTTTTCGTTTGAAAATCCAACTATTTGGTTAAAAAATAATATTTTCGTTGTTGAAATTTTAATTGGATATACATAACATATTTAAAAATATTTATTGTCTAGAATTTTTTTTCTTTCTGGACTAAAAATCCTTTTTTTGGTTAAATAATGAACAATTTGCTTTAAGTTGATCTTTTCAGTTCAAAAATTCTCCTCTTTTGGTAGAATTTTTTTTTTTTTCAATTAAAATTTCAACTCTCTGGTTTGAACTTAAAATCTTTATTTTTAAAAATTCGTCTATTTGTATGATTTCAAATCGTTTTTTTTAAATAATAAAATCTTTTTTAGTTTTAATATCAATTAATTTTTTTTTGTGAATTCATATTTTTTCAGTTACAAATTTAACTACTTGATTAAAAGCTAAGCTAGCATTTTCAAAATTCACTTTTTTGATTGAAAATTCAACTGCTTGATTAAAAACATAACTAGTTTGTTTAAAATTCATTTGTTTCAAAATTCATGTATTTGGTTGGAAATTCAACTGCTTGTTTGCGAATTAACTTTTTTATTGGAAATTAATGTTTTTGGGTTAAAAAACTAAACTATTTTGTATAAAATTCTTCTCTTTTGGAAAACATTAAATGTTTTTTGGTTAATAATTCAATTATTTTATTAAAAAATAGTCTTTTTTGAATGAGTTAAACTATTTTTTATTAAAAATAAAAATATTTTTGCATTCAAATTTAAATTATTACATTTTACTTGCAGAATTTATCTTTTTAGTTAAAGATTCATCATTTTAGTAGAAAACAAATTTTTTTGTAGAAAAATCATGTATTGATTGAAAATTAACTACTTTTAATAAATTAATTTTTTAGGGTTAGAAAATTAAAAAATTTTGTAGAAAATCCGTCTATTTTAAGAAATAGTCAATCTTTTTTGGTAAAGCATTCAATTATTTTATTAAAAATTTTACATTTTTCGATGAAAATTCACTTTTTGGGTTAAAGAGTCATCATTCTAGTAGAAAATTTTTTTTTTTGTTTTTGGTCAAAAATTCATGTGTTAATTGAAAATTAACTTTTTTTTATTTATTTTTTCGGGTTAGAGAATTAAACTAGTTTGTAGTAAATTAATCTATTTTGAAAAATATTTAATCTTTTTCGTTGAAGATTCAATTATTTTGTTGAAAACTCGTCTTCCATGAATAAATTCAATTGTTTTTTATTGAAAAGTAAAAATTTTTTATGATTAAAATATCATCTAATACATTTCTCATTCACAAGTTATCTTTTTTGTTTGAAAATTTAACTATTTGGTTGAAAATAATTTTTTTTCTAGAAATTTTGAACATAAATATATAAATTTTACAAAAATCCGTTTTAATTTTCTAAAGAATTTCAGAAAAATTTTATTTATGTAACCCTAAAAACAAATAAATAATGTCTAAAGTTACAGGTCAATAAATCATTTAAACTGGCTAGAATTTTTTCTATAATTTGCTAATATCCTGCAAAATAAAAAAAAGCTTAGAAATTATATTCATATAACAACATTAAAGCAAATAAACAAAAGTTTTTCAATAAAGTTATTTTTCCTTTGAAATCACAATTCTTTTCTACAATTTTCTTTTATTGTCTTGTTGACAGAAAATTCTTCTTCGGTTAAAAAATCATCAATTTTGTTGCAAATTAATATTTTTCGTTTGAAAGTGCACCTCGTTTGATAGAAAGTTCTTTTTTGTTGTGGAAATTCCAACTGTTTGGTTTTAAAATGAAAGTATTTTTTGTTAAAAATTCATATTTTTGAATAAATTTAATTATTTTTTATTATAAAATAAAATCTTTTTTAGTTTGAATATCAACTATTATATTTTTCGTTTTAAATTTATATTTTTTGTTTGAAAATCCATCTATTTGATTGAAAGGTAAACAACTTCGTTAAGAATTCTCTGTTTAATTTAGGCATTTATCACTTGAGTTGAAAAATCTTCCTTTTTTTGGTACAAAATTAAACTATTTGATTCAAATTAATTTTTTTATTGAAAATTCATATTCCCCGATTAGAGCAATGAACTGTTTTCTAGAAAGTTAGTTTCTTAAAAAATATTTAATTTTTCTTGATTCAAAATGAAAATTAATCTTCTTTGGTTAAATTTGAATTTGAATTTGAGACCTTAAATTTCTGAAAATATTTGTTGTCTACAATTTTACATCTTTCTAGACTAAAAATTCTTTCTAGGTTAAAAAATGAACAATTTCTTTAAAAATTAATTTTTTTGGTTTGAAAATTCTCAAGTCTTGGTAGAAATTTCATACTTTATTCAAATTGAAACTTTTTGGTTTGAAATTGAAATTTTTGTTGTTGAAAATTCGTTTTTTCGGATTAATTCAACTATTTTTGAGTAAAAAAATAAAATCTTTTTTAGTTTTAATATTAATTATTACATTTTTCGTTGAGAATTTATCTTTTTGGTTTGAAAATAAAACTACTTGGTTAAAAATGCACTTTTTTGGTCAATTGTTTAGCTGAAAATCAGTCTTTTTGGTATAAAATTATCTTCTTTATATTAGATTCATGAATATGGTTGAAAACTAACTTTTTTTGTTGAAAATTCAAGTATTTGTTTTAAAAATATATTTTTTTGACATTTCAATTTGAGACCTTAAATTTCTGAAAATATTTGTTGTCTACAATTTTTTATCTTTCTAGACTAAAAATTCTTTCTAGGTTGAAAAATGAACAATTTCTTTAAAAATTCACTTTTTTGGTTTGAAAATTCTCCAGTCTTGGTAGAAATTTCATACTTTATTCAAATTGAAACTTTTTGGTTTGAAATTGAAATTTTTGTTGTTGAAAATTCGTTTTTTTGGATTAATTCAACTATTTTTGAGTAAAAAAATAAAATATTTTTTAGTTTAAATATTAATTATTATTGCTTAATTGTTTAGCTGAAAATCAGTCTGTTTGGTATAAAATTCATAAATATGATTGAAAACTAACTTTTTTTGAAAATTCAATTATTTGTTTACAAAATATATATTTTTTTTTACATTTTAATTTGACATCCTAAATTTTCGAAAATATTTTTTTCCTGCAATTTTCTACCTTTCTACATTAAAAATTCGTTTTTAGTAGAAAAATAAACAATTTCGTTAAAAATTCATTTTTATGGTTACAAATTAAAATTTTCGTTGTTCAAAATTCGTCTATTTGGATTAATTGAACTATTTTTTATAAAAAATAAAATATTGTTTAGTTTTAATATCAACTATTATATTTTTCGTTGTGAAAGCATATTTTTGGTTGAATTAACTTTTTTTTTGAAAATTCATATTTTTGTGATAGAAAACTAAACCACTTTGTATAAAATTCGTCTTTTTTGGAAAATAATTCTTCTTTTTAGTATTAGTATTTTTTTTTAGTATTGATTGAAAATTAACTTTTTTTTTCGGGTTAGAAAATTCATCTATTTTAAAAAATATTCAATCTTAATAGGTTAAAAATACAACTAGGTTGTAAAATTATTTTTTTTTCGTTGGATTCAATTATTTTGTTGAAAATTCGTATTTCTTGAATTATTTAAACTGTTTTTAATTAAAAACAAAAATATTTTTGGACTGAAATATCAACTATTACATTTTTCATTCACAAATTATTTTCCTTTTTTTTAACTTCAACTGTTGAATTTTCTCAAGAATTTCAGAAAAATTCTATTCATAGAAATCTAAAAACAAATAAATAAACTATTTTATTGAAAATTAATTTTTTAATTGAAAATTCATATTCTCGGGTTTAAAAAATTAAACAGATTTGTAGAAAATTCGTCTCACTTTGGAAAATATTTAATTTTTCTTGGTTAAAAATACAAATGATTGAAACGAAATGTTTTTCTTTGTTAAGGATTCAATTATCTTTTTATAAATTAGTTTTTTTTTAACGAGTTCAATTGTCTTTTAATAAAAGTAAAAATCTTTTTGGATTGAAATATCAATTATTACATTTTTCGTGTAGAATTCTACTTTTTTGTTTGAAAATTCAACTACTTGGTTTAAAGTTGAAATAATTTGTTGAAAAATAAATTTTCTGGTTAAAAATATAACTGAAAACTGTTTTTCTTTGTGTAAAATTATCTTCTTGATCAAAGATTTAATTAAAGAACCCCTTTAGTTAAAAATTAACATTTTTCGTTTGAAAATTTTACTACTTCATTAAAAAATATTGTTGTTGTTCGAATTTTAATTTGAAATCTTAAATTTCGTAAATATTTTTTATCACCAATTTTCTATCTTTCTAGACTATTGTTTTATTTATTTTTTTTGTTAAAAAATGAACAATTTGCTTGAAAATTCATCTTTTTGGTTCGACAATTTTCCTCTCTTGATAGAAATTTCATTCTTTTTCTATTAAAATTGCAACTTTTTGGTATGAAATTAAAATCTTTATTGTTAAAAATTCGTCCTTTTCGATGATTTCAACACTATTTTATTGATAGAATAAAATCTTTTTTAGTTTTAATATCAACTATTATATTTTTCATTTTGAATTCATATTTTTTGGTTGAAAATGCAACTATTTGATTAAAAGCTAAACTAGTTTGTTAAAAAATCATATAGTTGATTGGAAATTCAACTGATTGATAGAAAATTAACTTTTTGATTAAAAATTAATATTTTTGGGTTCAAAAATTAAACTATTTTGTACAAAATTCAGCTGCTTCGAAAAATATTTAATATTTTTTGTTAAGGGTTTAATTATTTTATTGAAAATTCGTCTTTCTTGAATGAGTTCAACTGTTTTTGACTGAAAAGAAAAATAATTTTGGATTGAAATATCTATTATTACATTTTACTTTGAGAATTAACTTTTTTGGTTAAAGATTCAATTATTTTATTAAAGATGAGTCTTTTTTGAATAAGTTAAATTCTTTTTTATTTGAAAAAATATATTTTTTGATTAATATATCAACTTTTACATTTTTCGTTCAGGATTAAACGTTTTTGTTAAAGATTCATCTTTTAAGTAGAAAATTCATGTATTTGAATCAAAAATTAACTTTTTTTTGTTGCAAATTCATTTTTTTCGTTTTAAAAAATTCTAGTGTTTTGTAGAAAAAATCCTTTTTCGTTGATAATTTCATTATTTTGTTGGAAACTCGTCTTTCTTGAATGAATTCAACTGTTTTTTTAATTGAAAACAAAAATCTTTTTGGATTGAAAGATGAACCTTTATATTTTTGTTGAGAATTCATACATTTTTTCTGAAAATTGAACTACTATTTGATTTCAAATTAAATTTTTTGATTGAAAATTCATATTTTCGGATTGAAAAATTGAAGTCTTTTGTAGAAAATTCGTCTCTTTTAAAAAAATATTCCATTTTTCTTGATTAAAAACACAAGTGGTTGAAAATTAATCTTTTTTGATTGAGAATTCCATTCTTTGTCAATTTTTCTTTTTTTAATGAGTTTCTCAAAATTATTTTTACTTTTAATTCACACCCTTTTTTTCTTTCTCGCAGGAAAATTTCTTTGTTGTTGAAAAATCAACTATTATATTTTTCGTTGTTAAATTTTTTTTTTAACTCAGCTACTTGATGAAAAGCTAAACCAGTTTTTTTAAAATCACTTTTTGGTTGAAAATTCAACTGCTTGATTGAGAATTAAATCTTTTATTTAAAATTAATAGTTTTGGGTTAGTTTAAAAAATCAAACTATTTTGTATAAAATTCGTCTTTTTTGGAAAATATTTAATATTTTTTGTTAAGAATTCACTTTTAGGGTTAAAGATTAATCATTTCAGTAGAAAATTGTTTTTTTTTTTAGAAAATTCATGAATTGATTTAAAAATAACTGTTTTTTTTAATTCATTTTTTATGGTTAGAAAAGTAAGTTTTTGGTTTGAAAATTAATCTCTTTTGTTAGAAATTTCCTCTTTTTGGTTGAATTCTCCTCTGTTTGATAAAAAAATAAAATATTCTTTAGCTTTAATATCA
>NC_046662.1:11062660-11069119 GCF_010883055.1 Belonocnema kinseyi | reverse complement strand
TCTTTTTTTTTGAAAATATTTATTCTTTTTTGGTGAAGTATTAAATTATTTTATTGAAAATTACCCTTGAAATATTAGTGATTAAAATTTTCTTTGAAAAATCATTTTTTTTTGGTTAAAAATTCAATATTTTAGCAGATGGATTTTTTTCTAGAAATTTTAAACATAAATATATAAAATTTACAAAAATCTATTTTAATTTTTTCAAGAATTCTAGAAAAATTAGATTTATATCATTATTAGGCTCTTATTTATCGCACTCTTATATAGAATTAGACTTTTTTTAATAAAAAAAAATCTTCTTTAATTTTAATATCAACTATTATATTTTTCGTTGTTAAATAATTTTTTTTAACTCAGCTACTCTTTTATTTAAAATTAATATTTTTGGGTTTAAAAAATCAAACTATTTTGTATAAAATTCGTCTTTTTTGAAAAATGTTTAATATTTTTTGTTAATATTTAATGTTTTTTTGGTAGACAATTATATTCACATAAGCCTAAAAACAAATAAATAAACCTAAATAATTATTCATTCAAAGGATTAATTTAAAATACTAATTCCTGCGAAATGTCCGATTTATAATAATTAATTTTAATATCCATGTATAAAGTTACAGATCAATAGATTCGCTTCGTAGAAGCTAAGTCGATAAAACCATAAACAAAATAAGGAAATAAAAAATAATATTGCTTAAAAATGACTTCCAGTTGTTGTTTTTTTTTCTTTTCTTTTTTTTTCGAATGGCACAAACTTTGCACCAGACTCGTCTTTGACTAAAAACTATTGACTCGCTTCAAGTTCCTCGATTTCCTTCCGAATTAACGCCTTCTTCGAGACTTTGTCCAGCATTTCTTTTATCGGATGTTTAATTTCTCCACCCTTAATCTTAAGCTCTAACGTTTCGATTTCCCTCAACTTCTTTTTCAAGTTTTTCAGCCTCTTTGCTGGATCCACAGCCTGCTCTGATTTTCCGTCAGCCTCCTTAGAATTCTCAGACTTATTAATTTTCGCAGACTCCGACGTATTGGCAAATTGCTTACCAACTTCCGGTTCTGAAATTCGAGTCTTTTCCATTTCCTCCGTCAGTTTGTCAGAATTTGTACTTTTACTTTTACTTTTACTTTTTTTCTTCTTTTTTTTCTTCGCAGCATCACTTTGAACAATCAAAGCAGCCCCGGCAGCTTTTGCTGACTGGGCTTCCTTTTTTGCTTTGTGAGCCGCGATGAACTCTGGAGGTAGACCTACTGGATAGGTCGGCTTGTTTTTAACAAACTGCTTTCCTTTACTTTCATATCTGCAAAGAAATTCATTTTTATCATTAAGATCGATGGAGGGCCCGACAATTTTCCGATAATAAATTATATGCAGCTAATGAATGGCACAATGAGTTTTAAAAAATTATAATCCAACTGACGACCATCCGCAATTTTTTAATGGAATATGTTTTGTGATGACAATAGAAATCTTTTCCTACAAAAATGAAAATCCGCCACGAAACACCTTTTTTTACGTTATTTTTTATTGTTTTGTATTTTATTGACTATTATGAAAATATAGTAATATATTCACAGGGTGGCCATTTTAATCTAAGAAAAAAATTTCCGGTCATTTCCCGGCTCGCAAAAATTTTTAACGGCCAATGAAATTTAAAAAATCAAAATATATTCCAAACATTTTGCCATCAGAAGTAGTGAAAAATAAACAACAAATTAAAGCATTCAAACTTAAACACTCGAATTACATACTTTTAAAATTGAAGTTTAAAAGTTTTCAATTCAAAAATTGTGTATTCAAATGCTCAAAAATGTACACGTACCAATTGGAAGATAGTAACACTTTCCAATTAAACAATGTTAAATGAAATGAAAATAAACTGCACAATTTAAAAATGTTATAAATTATAAAGTTCAAAGATTCAGATTAAGTTCCAAAAATATAAATGCACATTAACATTTTCCATAATCTAAATTAAATAATCAAGCAATGAACTTTCAAATTTTTTAAAATTATATTATTTTAAGTAATTTTAAGCTAGAAGCATTAAAAGTTTTTAAATATTTTTTTTTCATTAACAGTTCTTAAATTAGAAGTTAAATTATTTTTATTTCAAATAGTCTAGGCATCCTTCAAAAGCTTTAAACTTTGATTTCAAAATCTTGATAAATCTAGAAGTGGTTTTAAATTTTTTCAAATTCAAAATCATTTTTGAATTTTTTTCTATAACTTTTAGAAAATACTGCCAATTTAAAAAATATTAAATTTGAATTTATAAATAACAATAGAACACTTCCTATTTGTAAAAATATTAGAGTGATATTAAGAGATATTAAGAAGCTTTGAAAAGATTCTAATTAAATTTAGAACTTGAAATAATTTGAATTACTTACAACGGAATTTGAAATAAAATTTAGATTTTTGCAGGTTTCAAACAAAAATTTAGAATTTTTTTAAGAATTGTGAAAGACTACAAAAGGATAAATTTTTTCTTCAAGATTCTTAGGAAATTGGAAAATGATTTTTCACTTTGAAAAATTATTGCAACAGAAAGTTTAAGAAGATTTTAAGAGATTTAAAAAATGATCAAAGAAGAACATGGAAGATTTTATATAAACTGTTTTTTAACATAAATTTTCAACTTCAAATGCTTTAAATTTTTAATTGTTTACCCGGTTTACCTGTCCGGCAGCCACCCCATTTTTTATTTAAAAAATCATCGATTTTAAAAACTTCTAAATTTTAATTTTTTTAACCTTTAAAACTGCATTTTAAAATTCTTTAAATTAAAATATATGCTTAAATATTAAAAATCTAAAATAGAACATTTTTAAAGTGAGAGATTTTTTAATTAAGCATTCTAAACTAAGTGATATAATAAATTATAAAAATCACAATTTAGGAAATTATTTAAAAACGGTTGAAATCGAAGTTGGATAAAATTTGTATTCTAAACATTTCGTAAAATTCCCAGCCATAAAATAAATTCCCGGTCATTTCCCGGTTTTTCAGGTTTTATGGTCCAGCGGCCACCCCGATTTAACCATTTTTTTTTTAAATTATATAAAAGCATACTCATAATCTAAGTATGTTTTATTAATAAACTTTATTTTTTAAATATGATACATTTATAAACACTCGTAAATAAATTTACATTTGTTTACTATTGACTATTGACTCAAACTATTTCGTTAACATTTTTAAATCTATGAATATTAAAAAAATTTCCCTCAAATCCTCCAGATTATTTTTTGACATTACAAGAAATCTTTTCAAATTATTTAAAATCTCTTTAAATTTTTTCTAAAAATAATTTTTTTTCATGACAAGTCATTAATAGTTTCCTATGAATCTTAAAAAAAGCTTTTTACTTTCTAGAAACCTTTCAAACTTTTTAAAAAGCTTTGACATTTTTTCGAAATATTACAAAATTTTGCATTGCCTTTCAAATCTTCGGAAATCTTGTGTAAAAAAATATAATTTTCAACCATAAAGATGATTCCTTGCCCAAGAAGGCCAATTTTCAATAGAAAATTTAATTTTTAACTAAAAAGTTCTACAGATTTTAGAATGTGGGCCAAAAGAACATGGAAGACTTTAAGACCATTTTTTAAAAATGTTTCATGATTTACAAATTTTTAGGTAAACTGAATGTTGTCAGGGCGTGAAAAAAGTTCTTAAAATTCAAGGGAAATTTTTAAATGATTGTTTTGTAAGGAATTTCAAGAAAAAATCGAAATAAAAAGTTCAAAAAACATTTTAGATGACTTCCTAAAACGTTTTAAAAGTGGAAGATTTTAAATCGAATTGTTTCTATTTTGGCCATATTACATAATTTTAGAACAATGATTTTTTTATTTCGCAAAATTAATTTGATGCGATTTTTCGAAAAGATTTTAGAATATTTCAAAAATGGTCAAAGAAGAATCTGAAAGAATTTAAGAAATTTTTGCTTAATTTATCAGAAGAAATAAAAAATGCAGGAAAAAATATGAATAATTTTTTAGGCATAAGAATGTTTAGAAAGTCTGACAAGATTTAAAAAAAAAAAGAATTTTCCTTATATTCGTGTGAAATTTTTAAATAGTTTTTTATTTTGAAAAATGAACTTTAAGAGCAAATTGAAAAGGGGTTTTAAACATAAGAAGTGATTTCCCAAAATTTCGGAAAATAGTTTAGAATATTTTAAAGCTAAATGTTTCAATTTGGTAAGATTTCAAAATAAAAATGAACAAAATTCGAGTAAATTTGAGAACTATTCAGTAGAATTGAAAATAATTTCGAAATTTTTCAAGGGAATAAAAAATTTTTCTTAAAATGGCTGAAAACATTTAGAAGATTGTAAAGTAATTTTTAAAAATTTGGAATGATGTTTAAAAATTTTGTGAAAAATTAGTGTCAGATAAAAATATTTTCAGGAATTTAAGATGTTTTAAATAGATTAAAAATATTTGAAAACTAGTAAATATTTTCAAAAGTTTATCAAATATTTCTTGATTCCTTCGCAACTTCTAAAATTTCTAAACATGTTTTAAAAATACTCTAATTTTTCATAATATTTTGTAAAATCCTATATTGATACAAAAATGTCTGCTCAATCTTCTAGATTCTTTTCTGATGCGCTTGCAATTTTTAAAAATCTTTTCAATTTTCTTAAGATTTTATGAAAATTATATTTTCATAAATTTAAATGTTACATACAAATTTTTAAATATTTTAGCTTCAGAACAAAGTCCAATTGATTAAAAAAATATTACATCAATGAAAACTCGTGTCGTTATTTGAAATTTAGAAAAATTGTTAATTCAATAATATATATTTTCGGCATTTTTTTCATTCATTTGTGCATTCGTCATTTATTTCTTTAACATTTTTTATAAGACTACAATATAAACCAAAAACAATTTTAAAGGGTTTTTCATATTTCCTTTTAATTTTTATGCATTTTTCCTATGGTACTGCCTATGGTACTGCCAATTGAAAAGAATTCAAGGAAATTCAAAAAATTCAATTGAATTCAAAAGAACTTCATGGAATTCAAAAGAATGGAAAGTAATCCAATGAAATTCAAAATAACTCAAAGGAATTCAAAAGAATTCAAAGGTTTTCAAAAGGATTCAAAAGAACTCAAAGGAATTCAAAAGAACTCAAAGGAATTCAAAAGAATTCAATGGAATTGAAAAGAACTCAAAGGAATGACAAAAACTCAAAGGAATTCAAAAGAACTTTGTCGAATTCAAAAGAATACAATGGAATTCAAAAGAAATCAAACGAATCCAATAAAATTCAAAAGAACTCAAAGGAATTCAAAAGAATTCAAAAGTTTTCAGAGGGATTCAAAAAAATTCAAAGGAATTTAAAAAACTTAAAGGAATTCAAAAGAATATAAGGGAATTCAATGGAATTCAAAAGAACACAAAGGAATGACAAAAACTCAAAGAAATTCAAAATAACTTAATCGAATTCAAAATAATTCGATGGAATTCAAAAGAAATCAAAGGAATCTAATGAAATACAAAATAACTCAAAGGAATGCAAAAGAATTCAAAGGAATTCAAAAGGATTCAAAGAAATTAACAAGACTTCAAAGGAATTAAATGGAATTCAAAAGAATTTAAAGGAATCCAATGAAATTCAAAATAAATCAAAGTAATGCAAAAGAATTCAAAGTAATTCAAAAAGATTCAAAAGAATTCAAAGGAATTCACCAGAATTCATTGGAATTCACCAGAATTCAACAGAACTCAAAGGAATTCAAAGGAATTCAAAAGAACTCAAAGGAATTGTACACCACTAACGTTAATTTAATTTTAAATAATGATATTTTGCTCTTTTCTAGAATGGAAAAGTATATTCGTCACAATTTTCTTTATTTTCACAATGCATAATTCGATTATAATAATAGTCAAATAATAATCAGATTTTCAATTCGCAATTCATACATTTCCAACATCAGAAAAAAATGTATTAAATATTATTATTTGTATTGATTAATTTCATAATCATAGGGATTTATCATGAATTGAAAGGAGTACAGAAATTGATTAAAAAATATTATACAATTTTCAAAAAAAAAATCTGTGGAATTAAATGTACATACAAAGGAACCTCTTCCTGCGGAACATATCCGTCTCGAACTCGACGTGGTTTTCTCCAGGTTCCATCTGGACGTTGACTTGCTGGAATAAACGTTCCACCTACAATAAAATCCAATCGGAACAATTAACTATCATACAATTCTTTAAATAGGCCTTCAAAAATACACAATAAAAATAATATTTTTATGAGTTTTCAAGTCCTGAAATTGAGTAAATAATTGCAAAAAAAGTTTCATCTCCCCAACTGCCAGGAAAATCAATCGTTTAAGGGCATGTGACACAGCTAAATACCTATATTACCGACCACAGTTTTTCAGTTCACTGAATGTTTTTTTGAACCTAAGAACTTTTTTTGTAAATAAA
>NC_046662.1:11041091-11062560 GCF_010883055.1 Belonocnema kinseyi | reverse complement strand
ATTTCCCAAAGTTTCAGCTCGATATTTTATTTGCAAAAAAAGTTCTTAGGTTCAAAAAAATATTCAGTGAACTGAAAAACTGTGGTCGGTAATATAGGTATTCAGCTATGTCACATGCCCTTAAGAGTTGGAAAACTTAGGGGTTGAAAATTTCTGCTTTCCCTGCCAGCTTTGAACACCGAAAAAAATAATCTTCAAGGAAAAAATTAATTCCCGACCTACAAATATGAATTCTCAACGACATGGTCCAGTTTTCAAACAAAAAAACTTTCAATCAGAAATAAAAACCAGTTGAATTCAACCAAAAAAATTTGGTTTCAACAAAGGACATGAATCTTCAGTTAAGAAAATTATTCTTTAAAAAAACAATAAATTTTCAACAAAATAGTTGAATTTTCAACAAAAAAATAAAATTTCCGACCAAAAAAATTAATTTTTAAGAAAGTATCTCAACTTTCAATAAAGAAGTTAAATTTTTAACGAAAAAAGATTAATAAGCATCCAAAAATATATTAATTAATATTTCAACAGCAACAAAAATTATACTTTTAAATTAAAAAAAAAAACAGTTGAATCTTAACCAAAAACCTCAATTAGCAACTAAGAAGATTAATTTTCTACCAAAACAGACGAATTTTCAACAAAATAGTGAAATTTTCAACCAAAGAAGATTTTTTTAAGAAAAAGCAAAAATTTTCAACAGAAGATGTGAGTTTTGAAGCTAAAAGGTTGAATTTTTTCAGAACTATTGGCTTTGAAAACTGAAAAGATTATTTTTTAACAAATAGTTAAACTTTGAAGTAAAAGAAAAGAAATTCCAAACAAAATAGTTGAATTTTTAAGCTAATAGTTCACTTTTTAGACCAAGCAAACGAATATTTCAGAAGACAATTGAATTATGAACGCAAGCTTAATTTTGAACCAAGCAAAATGTATTTTAAATAAAGAAATATGACTTCTTTTACCGAAGAGATGAATTTTCAATCAAACAGTACGAATTTTCTATCCAAAAATGAGTAATTTTTAACAAAACTGTTGAATTTTGATTTAAAAAATATTAACATTTAACAAAATAATTTCATTTTCAATCAAATAGTATAATTTTTAATCAATAGAGATGAATTATGAACCAAAAATATAATAATAGACTATTCAACGATGAACCAAAGACATATTTTCATCCAATAGGAAAAATCTGCAGCTGATATACTTAAATTTCAATTTAAAAAAATTAATTTCTAACAGATAAAAAAGTGATTTTCAAAGGAAGAATAATGAATAAAATAATGAATCTTCAACTGCAATAGTTAATTTTTTCAGTTAAAAAATTAACTTTCAGCATAAAAAAATTATTTTCAACAAAAAAATATGTATTTTCTAATAAAAAAGAAATGAATTTTAAACAAAGAACGGACTGATTGAATCTCGAGTCAAAAATTGTTCCATTACAACAAACAAACAAAAAATATTCAACGAAATAATTAAATTTTGAACCAAACTAAAATCAGCTAAAATAATGAATCCTAATATTAAAAAAATAATTCAACTTTCAAGTAAGTAGTTCATTTTTCAACCAAAAAATATTATTTTTCTGCCAAACAAGAAGAAAATGAAAAAAAAATAGAATAGTTAAATTTTCAATTTAAAAAAAAAATCAAATCAATTTTCAAAAACTAAAATATGTAATGTTTAACCAAAGAGATAAATTATCAACTAAAATTATGAATTTTCAACAAGAATAGTTAATTTTTCAGTTGAAGAAATGCATGTTTAACATTAAAAACCGATTTTTAACCGGAGACATTTTCATCTAATAGGAAAAATCTGCAAGTGGTATAGTTAAATTTCAATTTAAAAAAATTAGTTTCAAACAAAAAAACCCTGATTTTCAACTGAAGAGATGAAGATTCAAATAAAATTAGAAATCTTCAACTGCAATAGTTAATTTTTCAGTTAAAAAATTAATTTCCATCGTGAAAAAAATTGTCATAAAAAAAGATGCATTTCCTGCCAAAAAAGAATAATTTTTAAGGAAATACATGAATTCTTAACAAGAAATGGAATAGTTGAATTTGCAATTAAAAATTTGAAATGTCAGCAAAAATAATTTTTAACAAAAAAGTTGAGTTCCCAACCGAATAGATGAATTTTCAAGTAAAATATTTATTTTTTATTCAATTAAAAAAAATGAATTCTCAACAAAAAATTTAATAGTTCACTGAAAAGGTAATTTTAAACTAAACAGTTGCAGTTTTAACCATAAAAAAATTGGAATTTAAAACCAAGATGATTAATTTTCTAACAACAAATACGAATTTTCAAATGAAAAATATCAATTTTCATGGAAAAATAATGAAATTACATTATTATCTGAAAAACTTTATTTTAAGCTGTAAAAACGCATTTTTAACGAAACAGTCAAATTTTCAAACCAAGAAGTATAATTTTCTACTAAAAAATACGAAATTTCAACCAAAAAACAAAAAAAGAAATTCAACGAAAAATTCGAGAATTAGATTTTGATTTGAAAAATTAGTTTTAACCTGAGTAAAAACGAATTTTTCAAAAAATAATTAAATTTACAATCATATAGATCAAATTTCAAAAAACCAAATTTAAGGAAGCAGTTCCACTTTTACACAAGCAATTGAATTTTCAACAAAGTAGTTGAACTTTTAACCAAACAGATGAATTTTCAACTGGATTAGTTAAATATTTGGTTAAAAAATACATTTTTAACTAAAAAAGATGAATTTTATTTAACAAAAAAGAAGTATTTTCGAAAAAACATATGAATTTTAAACAAGAAATGGCATCGTTGAATTGCCAGTTAAAATATTAAATTTATACAAAAAAAAATAAATTAACGAAGCAGTTAAATTTTGAACTAATATCATCTAATAGGAAAAATCTCTGATTTTCAACCAAACAGACGAAGTTTCAAATAAAATTATGATTCAACTGAAATAGTTAATTTTTCAGTTAAAAAAATTAATTTCCGGGAAAAAGAAACTAATTTTCAACTAAAAAAGAATAAGTTTACTAGAAAAAAAAATCTTCGGAAAAAACATGAATTTTGAATAAAAAATGGTATCATTAAACTTCTAATTTAAATTTTAAGTTTCTGAACAAAAAAGGAATTTCTAACTAACTAGTTAAATTTTGAACCAAACAAATACATTTTCAACTAAGATGATGAATCTTCAATTGGAAAAAATAAGTAGTGAATAACGCGGTTCAAATTTCAATCACGTAGTTGATTTTTTGAACAAAATACATCAATTTTTAACTAAAACAATGAATCTTAAAGCAAAAAGTTTAATTTAAAAAAAGTAGTTAAAATTGCAACCAAATACTTGAATTTTCAAGCAAAACTATTTATTCTCAAAAAACAATGCAATTGTTAATTTTGCTAGCAAAAATATTTTTATTTTAAATGAAAAACTATTGAATTTTTAAAATAAAAGATCCATTTTCAAACAAACAAATAAAAATTTTATACCAAACAAGTAAAATACTCAAGAAAAAATGGAATAGTTAAATTTTCAACCAATGAGATGAATTTTCCACTAAAATGTTGAGTGTGCAATAAAGAAGATGCTTTGTCAACGAAAAACGTAGTCGTTGATTTTTAAACCAAAAAAAGGCCAACATTTTAATAAAATATATGGATCCTCAAACAAGCAGGTTAATTTTAGATCAAATTTCTTTTATTTTTAACAAACAAAAACAAACATATTCTACCGAAAGAGTTGAATTTTCAATGAGAAAATAAGAACTTTTAACTGAAAAGTTAATTTTCAACTAATCAATTCAAATTTTGAAGAAAAAGAGGAACTTTAACCAAAAACAAAATAAATTTTTTTACCAAAAAAGAAGAACTTTCAATAAAACACCTGAATTTCAAACCAAAGAGAATATATGTTAATAACAAAAACGTTTTAAGATAGCGGTAAAAACAAGTACATGGTGGCCGTTTTAATCGATGAAATAAATTCTCGGGTTTTTCCCCGTTCGAAAACATTTTTCACGGTCAGTGAAATAAAAAAAATGTTAAACTAAAGCTTAACAAATTTCCGCTTCAGTTAATAAAAACTGAACTGCAAATGAAAGCACTGAAAGTGGAACTGTTAAATTCTGAACTTCTAAAATTTAAAAGTTTTTAATTAAAAAATTTTGTATTCAAATGCTCAATCATTTACACGTATAAAATTGAAGGTACTCACATTTTTCAATACAAAAAAATATAAATCCACGCTATCATTTTCAATGCTCTAAATTCAAAAATCAATCAATAGACTTTAAAATTGTGAAAATTATATAATTTTAAGCAATTTTAAGCTAGAAACATCAAACATTGAAAAATTGAAAAAAAATGTTAACTGAACACTTCTTAAATTAGAAATTCAATTATTTTCTTTTTAAATAGTTAAAACATTGTTTGATAGTTTCCAAATTTTATTTCAAAATCTTGAGGAATCTAGAAGTTGTTTGAAATTTGTTTTAAATCTAAAATTATTTTATAATTTTTTTGAGAACTTCTAAATATCTGTCAAAATTAATTGAATTTTTTTCTACAATTTTCAGAAAATCCTGCAAATTTTAGAAAACTTCTTTACAATTTGGATGTATAAATAACAATTGAACATTTATTATTTGTAGGTGAAATTTGAATAATTTTAAGAGATATGAAGAAATTTTGAAAAGATTCAAACTTAATGCAAAATTTGAAATGATAGCCTAATATAAAACAGAATGTAGATTTTCGAAGATTTTAAACAAAAAAATTAGATTCTTTTCAAGAATTGTGAAAGACTTCCAAAGAATAAAAACATTTTCTTAAGATTCCTAGGAAAAATAAAAATAACTTTTTATTTTGAAAAATTATTTTAAGAGAATATTTAAAAAAATTTTCAAAGATTTAAACAAAATTTTCAAAAAAAATTCTAGAAGATTTTAAGAAAACTTTCTGAAATTTGTATGATAATTTTTAATCTTTTTAAACTCCTAAATATCTCTTAAAATTACTCAAATTTTTTCTACAAAAAATTTAATAGTTCACTGAAAAGGTAATTTTAAACTAAACAGTTGCAGTTTTAACCGTAAAAAAGGGAATTTAAAACCAAGCTGATTAATTTTCTACCAACAAATACGAATTTTCAATTGAAAAATATCAATTTTCATACAAAAATAGTAAAATTACATTTTGATTAGAAAAACTTTATTGTAAGCTGTGAAAATGCATTTTTAACAAAACAATCAAAAGTTCAAACCAAAAAGTATAATTTGCTACTAAAAAATACGAAATTTCAACTAAAAAACAAAACAAAAATTCAACGAAAAATTCGAAAATTAGATTTTGATTTAAAAAATTAGTTTTAACATGAGTAAAAACGAATTTTTCAAAAAATAGTTAAATTTACAACCATATAGATCAAATTTCAACAAACCAAATTGACTTTTTATTATGAAAAACTATTTTAAGAAAATATTTAAAAAGTTTTTCAAAGATTTAAACAAAATTTTTAAAAATGATTCTAGATGATTTTAAGAAAACTTTCTGAAATTTGCATGGTAATTTTTAATCTTTTTAAAACGCCTAAATATTTCTTAAAATTTATCAATTTTTTTCTACAAATATTCATTTGTAAATTATACATTAAAATTTAAAAATTTCACTTAGAAATTAAACATTTTTCGAAATTTGAACGATTCCAGGTTTTCTATGTCAAGCAATTCAGTTACAGATCCTTTACTTTTAAATATTTGGTTTCAATTTACTTGTCTTCAATAAAAATTCAAATATTGCTAAATATTCAATAATTTTTTTTTTTTTTATTAAAAATTTCAACTAAAATTGAATATTTTCGACTGAAACAATATTTTTAATTTAATAACATCCTTTAATTAAGAATATAATATTATGAAGTTATTTTTAAGTTGAAAATAGTTTATAAACTTTGAGTCACGCTTTCACATTTGTTTACTGACTAAGACTTTCAAATTTTTTAACAAATAGATTCAACTTTCAATCAATTAGTTCAAACGTCAACAGAAAAATCTGAATTTTCTTCAAAAGAGTTGAATTTAGAACAAAAAAAATTAATTTAAAATCAAGAACAGTTAAAATAAACCAAAAAGACGAATTGCCAACGAAATAAATAGTTGAATTTTCAACGCCAAAATATGAATTTTAAACGGAAAAAGGCAAATGTACAACAAAAGTGTTGAATTTTCAAATAGAAAAGTTTCCGGCCAAGAAAGAAAAAAAATGTTGCGCCAAATTCGCAAATTTTCAAGCCAAAAGACGAATTTTTTACAGAAACAGTAGAATTTACAACGAAAAAATATTTTAAATTTAAATAAAGAGCAGTCGAATTCAAGCAAAGAAAGATGTTAATTTTAAATTTTAAAAAAAGTTGAATTCAACCTGAAAAAGACGGATTTCCAAGAAAAAATATGAAACTTCTACTAAAAGAGGTGAATTTTAAACAAAATAGATGCTTTTTTAACAAAAAAAGATTACATTTCTATCAAGAAATGATTTTTTTTTCTACCAAAGCAAGCATTGTTAATCAAAGAATAAAATTTGCAACTAAAAATATCATTGTGAGGAAAAAGCAACTGTGAAAAAAGAAACAGAAACTTTATTTTAAAAATGCCCTCATTTTTCTCTAATTAATTTATAAACGGAATAAACAAATTTCAAATAAAAATGTTAAAAAGTCTTTTCCAAGATTTTTACTCAAGAGTTAATTTTTTAATAAAAAAAGTAAATTTGTCAAATAAGCAGATTAATTTTAAACCAAACAGTTACATTTTCAATAAAAAAAAATAGTAAACTTTTGACTAGGAAAATTAATTTTCTGTCCAAAAAACAAATTTCCAACTAAAAAAAGATAAATTTTTAATCAAAAATAGGCTAATTACATTTGGGGTTAGAAAAATTAATTTTAAGTAAAAAAAAAAGGATTTTCAAGAAAATTGTCAAATTTTCAAACAAAAAAGATCAATTTTCAACAAAAAGAACAACTATAAGTAAGTAATTCAAATTTTACCGAATTCGTTGAATTTTCAAATAAAAAAAGATTAATTTTCAACAAAATTGTTCAAATTTCAACCAAAGAGATAAACTGCAACCAAAATGATGAATCTTCATACAAGAAAAACTGATTTTCCACCGAAGTGACGGAGTTTAAACTAAAGTGATGAATATTTAACTGTATTAGTTAATTTTTTAGTTAAGAAATTAATGTCCAGCATAAGAAAATAACTCATTTTCAACCAAAAATATGAATTTTCACCTGAAAAAGATAAATTTTCAACTGAAAGAGAAGAATTAAATAAAAAAAAACATGAAATAAATAAATTTTGCGTTAAAAATATTAATTTTCAACCAAAAATTATATAATTTTCAATCAAAGAGATCAATTATCAACTAAAATGATAAATCTTAAATAAGAATAATTAAACTTTCAGTTAAAAAAAATTTATTTTCTACATAAAAAAATTTATTTTTAACAAAAGAGACATTTTCGTCTGATAGAAAAAATCTGCAACTGGTATAGTTAAATTTCTAGTTAAAAAAATTAATTTCAAACAAAAAAAAATAATTTTAAACTAAAGAGACGAAGTTTCAAATAAAATTATGAACCTTCAACTGAAATAGTTAATTTTTCAGTTAAAATATTAATTTCAACCAAAAAGATGCATTTTCTACTAAAAAAGGAGAATAAAAAAAATTACACCAATTCTAAAAAAAATGGGAATTAGTGAATCTCGAGTTAAAAAATTTAAGTTTCAACAAATAAAAAAGAATATTTAACGAAATAATTAAATTTGGAACCAAGCAGATACATTTTCAGCCAAAATTATGAATCTTCAATTATAAAAAAAGAATTCAACTTTCAACTAAGTAGTTCATTTTTTATCCAAAAAAATTTTTTTCTGTCAACTAAAAAGAATGTTGAAAACAAAAAAATGAAATAGTTAAATATTCAACTAAAAAAAAATCAATTTTCAGAAAAAAAATATATTATTTTTAACTAAAGACATAAACAATCAATTAAAATTATGAATCCTCAACAAGAATAGTTAAATTTCAAGTTACAAAAATTAATTTCAAACAAAAAAAAACTGATTTTCAGTTAAAACACTAATTTGCAACATAAGAAAAATGATTTTCTACCAAAAGGATGTATTTTATACTAAGAAATAAAAAATTTCAACAAAATAAACATGAATTTCAAACAAAAAATAGAATAGTTGAATCTGGAGTTGACATTTTTTAAGTTTCAACAAATAAAACAAATTATTTATCAAAATAATATATAATATAAATAAAATAATATATAATATAAAAATATATAATATTTAACCGAATAGATAATTTTTTAACAAAAATGATTAATCTTCAACTGTAATAGATGAATTTTAAGTTTGAAAATCAATTTTCAGCATAAATAATTTTTAACAAGAAAATAAATTTTCTGCTAAAGGAGATTTTCTGATTAAAACTGATTTTCAGTTAAAATACTAATTTGCAACATAAGAAAAATGATTTTCTACCAAAAGGATGTATTTTATACTAAGAAATAAAAAATTTCAACAAAATAAACATGAATTTCAAACAAAAAATAGAATAGTTGATCCTCGAGTTAAAAATTATTAAGTTTCTACAAAACAAAAGAATTTGTAACAAATCAGTTAAATATTGAACCAAATAAATACATTTTCAGCCAAATTTAGAAATCGTAAAAAAACTATTCAACTTTCAACTAAGTAGTTCTATTTTTAAAAAACAATGAAATAAGTTTTCTCGTAAGCAAGAAGAATTTTCAAAAAATAGAATAGTTACATTTTCAATTAAAAAAAATTCAACAACCAAAAATAGAGAATTTTTAACCAAAGAGATAAATTATCAACTAAAATGATAAATGTTCAACAAGAATAGTTAAATTTTCAGTTATGAAATTAATTTTCAACATAAAAAAATTGATTTTTAACCAAAGGCATATATAGATACAATAGGAAAAATCTGCAACTGGTATAGTTAAATTTCTAGTTAAAAAAATTAATTTCAAACAAAAAAAAATAATTTTAAACTAAAGAGACGAAGTTTCAAATAAAATTATGAATTTCCAACTGAAATTGTTAATGTTTCAGTAAAAAAAAATTAATTTCCAGCATAAAAAAAATTTTCAACGAAAAAGATGAATTTATTATTAAAAAAGAATCATTTAAATACAAAAAATTAATTAATTTTGAACAAAGAATGGGATAGTTGAATGCCGAGTTAAACATTTGAAGTTTAAAAACAAAAAGAATATTTATCGAAATAAATAAATTTTCAACCAAACAGATACATTATCAGCCAAAATGAGGAATCTTCAACAAGAACAGTTAAATTTTCAGTTAGAAAAATTAATTTTTAATATTAAAAAACTGATTTTTAACCAAAGAGACATTTTCATCAAATAGGAAAAATCTTTAACTGGTATAGTTAAATTTCAAATTAAAAAAATTATTTTCAAACAAAAAAACCTTGATTTTCAACTGAAGAGATGAAGATTCAAATAAAATTATGGATCTTCAACTGCAATTGTTAATTTTTCAGTTAAAAAATTAATTTTCAACTAAAAAAAGATGTATTTTCTACTAAAAAAAAAAATAATTTTCAAAAAATACATGAATTTTAAACAAAGAATGGACTGGTTGAATCTCGAGTTAAGAATTTTTTAATTAAAAAAAGAAGATATTCAACGAAATAATTAAATTTTGAACCAAGCTAAAAAAAGCTAAAATAATGAATATTCAATAATAAAAAAATTATTCAAATTTTAAGTAAGTAGTTCAATTTTTAATAACAAATATTAATTTTCTGCCAAACAAGGAGAAGTTTCAACAAAAAACGGAATAGTCAAATTTGCAATTTGAAAAATATCAATTTTCAACGACAAAAATATATCATATTTAACCCAAAAGATAAATTATCAACTAAAATGATAAATCTTCAACTGGAATAGTTATATTTTTCATTTAAAAAATTAATTTCCAGGATAGAAAATTTTTTAACTAAAAAGATGCATTTTCTAACAAAAAAAGAATAATTTTCAAACAAAAAAGAAAAAAAAAACATGAATTTTAAACAAAGAATGGGATAGTTGAATTTGGAGCTGAAAATTATTAATTAAAAAAAAAAGAATGTTTATCGAAATAAATAAATTTTCGATCAAGCAGATACATTTTCAGCAAAAATGATGAATCTTTAAAACTTCAACTTTAAAATCTTCAACTGGTACGGTTAAATGTCAAGTTAAAAAAATTATTTAAAAAAAAAACTTATTTTCAACTAAAGAGACGGAGTTTCAAAGACAATTATGAATCTTAAATTGTAATAGTTAATTTTTCAGTTAAAAAATTAATTTTTAGCATAAAAAAATTATTTTCAACCAAAAAAAGATATATTTTCTACTGAAAAGAAAAAAGAATTTTCAAAAAAATACATGATTTTTGAACTAGGAATGGACTGGTTGAATCTTGAGTTGAAAAGTTTTAAATTTTAACAACAAAAATATTCAACGAAATAATTAAATTTTGAACCAAGGTAACATAAGCTAAAATGACAAATCTTCAATAATAAAAAAATAAGTCAACTTACAATTAAGTATTTCATTTTTCAAAAACAACAAAATATTATTTTTTTGGCCAAACAAGAAGATTTTTAAAAAATTGAATGGATAAATTTTTAATAAAAAAAATCAATTTTCAACAACAAAAATATATAATTTTTAACCAAAGAGAGATTTTCAACTAAGATGAAAAATCTTCAACTTGTATAATTAAATTTCAAGTTGAAAAAAATTAATTTCAAACCAAAAAAAATTGACTTTCAACCGAAGAGACGAAGTTTCAAAATAAAATTATGAAGATTCAACTGTAATAGTTATTTCCTCAGATAAAAAATTAATTTTCAGCATAAAAAAAAATTCAATCAAAAAGATGCATTTTCTACTAAAAAAGAATTTTCGAGAAAAATGGAGTAGTTAAATTTTCAATAAAAAAAATTTTCTGTTAAAGAAATTAATTTGCAACATAAAAAAAAAGATTTTTAACCAATGATACATTTTCATTTAATAGGAAAAATCTGCAAACGTTATAGTTGAATTTCAAATTAAAAAAATTAATTTTAAACAAAAAATAAACTGATTTTCAACCAAAGAGACGAGATTTCAAATAAAATTAGGAAGCTTCAACTCAAATAGTTAATTGTTCAGTAAAAAAACTTAATTTCCAGCATAAAAAAAAATTTTCAACGAAAAATATGAATTTATTACTAAAAAAGAATAATTTTAAAAAAATTTAACTTATTAATTAAATTTTGAACCAAGCAGATATATTTTCAGCAAAAATGATAAATCTTCGAAAACTAAAAAAAAAATGAAATTTCAACTAAATAGTTCAATTTTTAACCAAAAAATATTAATTTTCTGCCAAACAAGAATTTTAAAAAATAGAATTTTTAACTAAAATGATGAACTCTCATAAAAAAAGAGTATCTTTTTAACAAAATTTGAAATATTCAGCGAAATAATAAAATTTTCAAGGAAAAATATAAACGTTAGAAGGAAGCTACAGCAAAGAAAAGGAAAAGAAATATAAATAAAAGGTAAATAAATTATTCTTGACAATTAATTAAACAACCTCTTACAGAAATTAACCTTTTCAAGATTTTTTTTTTAAATCCAAGACTTTTCCTAGCCAAAAGAATTATTTTCCTACGGAAAATAACAGCTGAATTCTTAATAAATAAAATTTTATATCTTTTCCGAAATTTCCCTCGGAAAAAAAGATAAAAAAATTAAAATCTTGGGGGGTAATGAAGACAATTTTGAATGAAAACCGATAATAATATAAAATATGACAGCAGCGGAAGATAAAAGGAGAACAGTGGGTTCTAAAATTGGGTTAATCGAGTTACTTTAATCGAATTATTTCGCGGAAGACTTTTAATATTATTAGTCCGAAAAGGTTGTTTACTTTTTTGAGGTTATGAACAGAAAATTGTATACAGATACCATAATTTTTAAAAATTTAGGTACCTTGGTCATCCTTTATGTACCCCGATGCCATTGCAATTCAATTATCCTGATTTTGAGTATTATTTAACTGATAGTATAAAAAATATTTGGTATTATCGGCCTTCCATTCTGTACACTCTAAGATCACAACTTTTATGTGGATAGTCGGTAAGGTAGAGATTTAAGTTTTCATTAAAGAGATCCATCACTTTTACGTAGAATTATAATCGAATTCTGCATATTTAAATCAAGAAACGGAAAATTTAATACTAAATTTTTCAGATATAAAAGTCGAAAATCGATGACGGTAAATATACCTAAATACATATTCAAGGTGGATGGCATCTTGGATGCAACCGGTCGTAGAGCAGATTGAGGAAGAAAGTCCTTATTCAGGGGCAGATTTATTTTCTTATTTTTCACGAAAAATAATTTTTAATAAAAATAAACATTTTGAATGATTTTTAATTTGCCTTAAGTTTTTAAGTACTTGAATTTGATCTAAATTAGAATCTGAGATCTTATAGCTTTTCAAAATTTAAAAAGATTTTTCAATATTTCAGAAGTGTCGAAAAAGAATCTGATTTTTTTTATTTCAGAGGATTTTAAAAATATTAGGAAAATTGCAAAACAATTTGGAAATATTTGATCGATTTTCCGAAATATATTGAAGGTTAAAATATCTTTATCTCTTAAAAATTGGTAAAACTTGTAAGTATCTTTTAAACTGACTTAAATTTGTCTTGGATTTTCAAAACATCTTTCAAAATGTTGAAAATTGAATTAAAATGTTACAGTTTTTTTCGATACTTTAGCCCCACTTCAAAAATTTTAAAAATTGTTTTTTGTTATCAAATATTTTTTAAAAATTAATTTTATTAACGGTTTAATGGTTTTTGAAATTATCGTTTGAATTTAAAATTGAAATAGTTGAAAAAGAAAACATCTTCCTGAACGAAACACGTTGTTTGATAATGTGCACAATAATTTGAAAAAAATACAACAAATGTTTTTAAAAAATCGAAGTTTTCATTGAGAAAAAAGAGTTTAAAAAGAAACTTCCAGAAATATCAGTGGTGAATTGAATCCTGCAAAGTTTGTTTGAAAAATGTAATTAAGTTCGGAGAAAATCTCGGGAGAAATTTATTTATTTTTTGTTAAAAATTTTGGTTTCTTTCATAACAATATTTGTTCATTTTATTTTTCACTAATAAATAATATATGTTGATATTCGAGAATTTTTTAGTTCTGAAATTTTAAGATTTGACTATTTTCTTTCGGGAATTTTCAAATTCCGAAATTTTATAAACTGTCATATTTTTAATTATTTTAAAATCTTTTTAAAAATTCTAAGCAATTTTAATTGTGCATAAATCAACATGTCCTAAAATCTTTTACATGCTTTTTTCGGACGTCTGAAAAATTAGATAACATAAAAATCTTCAATTGGAAAATTTTCTAATAATAAAATTCCGAACAGAAAATTGCCAAATTGTAAAATATCCCGGACCATAAGACGTTTAAATTTAAACACTATTTTTTCAGATTAAAATATTTTATTATTGTACTTTCAATATATAAGTGCGAATTTGCGGTATCTGATATTTTTAAATTCGGCAGTTTTCTGTCGGAGATTGTATTATTGGGGTATTTTGAAAATCAGTAATATGATACCCGCTGCCAGCAATTTTATAATTTCGGAAATGTTCTATTTTAACTATTTTCGTTTTTGGATTCTTCAGTCAACTTAAATTTTTATATATTAACAACAATGAAATAATTATTAATTTTACACAACTTAAAGTTAAGATAATCTAACTTCAAATTTGAAAAGTTTTCCGTTAAAAAAAAGTATTCCATCAATTTTTAATGTTTCTGACTAAAATATTTAACCAAACATAACTTTACAATAAAAAGCTTTATAATAAGAATAATTTCGACTTCTATATTTTTAGAATTGTAGAACTTTGATTTGTTTATCTTCAAAATTGAAGAGTTTTTATGTCTGAAAATTCACAATTAAGAATTATACAAGTTTTATGTTTTATAATGAAAAATTATGTCATTCTTAAAATTTACATTTAAAATTTCTGCAATTTCGGTAATAAGAAATTAAATCTCTTAAACTTTCAAAATCATCCCAAATTAACGATTTTTATTTTTAAATATTTAAAATTGAAAATTATTCAAATTCAAAACTTTAAAATTCATGAATTTTCTACTCTAAATCTTTAAAAAATTGCCAATTTTATATTTTGAAAATCCTACAATTTATAATTCTAACTCTTTAAAATTGAAGAGTTTTTGTTGATGTTGTTTTAATTCTTAAATTAACGATTCAAAATTATTCCAGCTTTGCGTTTTACACTAAAAATTCTATTATTTAGATGAATTATATTGAAATTTTTTCAATTTGGAAGATTTAGAATTGAAAACTTCTAGCTTTTAATTTTAAATCTTCCAACTTGTTACATCTTTTCTAAAAGTAGGTTTAAAAATAATTTCAAAATAAAGAAATTCATTCAAAATTTAAAAAAAAATGTATTCACTTGAAAGATTTCTTTTATTAAAGAGAAATTTCTTTGAATGAAAAAAAAACTTTTATTTGACTGAAAGCCCATGAGTATTTTTCTTTGATTCAAGAACATTTTTTTCAACAAAGAAAAATCTTATTTTTGAAAGTAGATTTATATTTGTTAACCAGAAATGGAGAAATCTTTGAACTATTAAATTTGTAAAGTTGAATATATGAAATTTTGAACTTAAATAGCATATAATTTGAAATTTTTTAATTGAAAAGTGTTAAAAGCTTCAATTTTATACATGTAAATTAATAAGCGTCTAAATTAAAAATGCCTGAATCAAAAATTTTTTGAGCTTAAATTTAAAAAGTTTCAAATTCAAAATATAAAATGTTTCTGAAATATAAAAAATCCGAGTCGTTTTAAACGATATTTAGGGTTTTTAAAACTTTGAAAACTTCTTAAACTTCCAAGTTATTGGTCCGAAATCTTTTAAAATAGATTAAAATTCATCTGTTGTCTTTTCTTTTTTAAATTGAATTGCTTTTGATTAAAAATAAAAATATTTCTTGGCTTCAATGTGAACTATTACATTGTTAGTTAAAAATTATTCATTTTAGTTAAAAATTTGCATCTTTTGTTGAAAATTGAACTTTTATTTTGGGAAATTCAAATTTTTTGTCGAAAAATAATTTTTTAACTCCTGATTTAAATATTTTATATTTGGTCAGAAATCTATTTTTTAGCTTGAAATTCTACAATTTTGTTTGAATTTCGTCTTTTTGTTGAAATTTCATGGTTTTTGATTTCAAAATTAAATATTTTTTGATTGAAGTATCAACTGTTCATCGTTTTTAGTAAAATTTAAACTATTTTTCTAGACATTTGTTTTCCTCTTCGGATAAAAATGAATCTTTTTCACTGAAAATTTAACTATTCCATTTTTGGTGGAAAATTAATATTTTGAGTTTCCAATTTAACTATTTGGGAGAAAATTCATTTATTTACATAAAGATTTGTCTTTTCAGGCCGAATTGAGCTATTTCTTATTTAAAATAAAAATATTTTTGTTTACAATATCATGTTATATTTTTTCTGGTTTACAGTTCAACTGACTGATTAAAAGTAGAAATAATATTGAAAATTTAACCATTTTGTTGAAATTACGTTTTTTAGGTGATAATTAATTGTTTTGAACCGAAAATTTAACTTCCCCTTTTGTTTTACCAAAAAGCTTTACCAAAAAAAGTTTGGATGAAAATAGGAATTTTCGGTAGAAAGTTAAACTATTTTTTTTTTAAATTAATTTTTTTAGTGGAAAATTCATCATTTTAGTTGAAAATTCATGTCTTTTGTTATAAATTTAACTATTTCGATAAAAATTAACTAATCTATATTCAGAAAAAAACGTATTTTTTCCAGTTTAAAGTTAAATTATTTGGTTTAAAATTAGTTTTCTTGTTTTTCTAAGAATCAAACTTTTTAACTGCAACAATAACTATAAGATTTTTTGCTTAAAGTGATATTTTCAATTAAAAATCGATCTCAACTAATTTAAAATTAAACTATTTGGTAAAAAATGCATGAATTTTGTTAAAATCTCATCCTTTCTGGATAGAAATGCAACTCTTTAGTTGAAAAAATGCATTTTTGTTATTGTTGTTGAAGATAAATAATTTTATTTGCATAAACAACTATTTGGATGTAAATAACCTTATTTGGTAATATTTAAATTTTTAGTTTTAAGGTTTAACTTTTTCATATAAAAATCCTCTTTTTGACCGGAAAATTTAACAATTGGGTAGATAATTCATGCATTTTATATGAAATTCTACATTTTTGGAAGGAAAATATTTAAAATGGTGGAAAATTCATCTTTTTCTTTGAAAAATTATCTATTTAATTAAATGAAAATATTATCTATTAAATAAATGAAATTTAAACTACTTTGTTAATTTAAGTTAAGTTTTTATAAAATATAATCTATTTAAAGAATGAAATTTCAACTAATTTGTTAAGTCTTTTTTATTGTTAAGAATTTGTTTTAATTTTTTACCTGAAAATTTAACAGTTTTGTTATTGGTTGAAAAATCTTTTATAAGTTAAAATTTCTTTGCTAGATATTTAACCATTATTTCAAAATTTTGTATGAAAATTTCAACATTTGTAATAAAATTTTGTACTTTCAGATTGGAAATTCATCTTTTCAGATAAAAAAGGAAATTTTGTTGTTGAACATTTAACTTTTTTAAGAAGAAATTCATTATTTTGGCAAATACTTTTCACAAAGTTGACTGGATTAATTTCGAGTGGAATTGGAAACAAACTAAGTCACTTTTAAAATGTCACAATACGTCCTTCTTATTGTTTATAATTTTTCCATAATTATTAAATATAGTGCGAAATAATTTTTTTCACTCATCAATTAGTTTTCCACTGTTGAATTAGAAAAATTGTAGACTACTCAACTTTGTAATTTTCTATTCATATTTAGTGGCTTACTTTTAACTAATCGAATCTGTAAAATTTCACCAGTGATTATACAAATTCTAACTATTTTTATTCAGAGAAATCTCAAAGTATATTTTGTGTCATAAAAAAGCTATGAGATAAAAAAAAATTCTTTAGACTCTTAAGTTCATCTTTATTTTAGGTAAATTATTTTCACCAAGTTTGCTAAATACAGTGAAACTCTTCAATAGTCCTCCCTTCTATAACCCTTCCGAAAATTGACGCCCCGCCGTTGGTTGGTATAACAGGAGCTGCACGGGGAGCGCGGGAATTGCGGTTGTCACTCAGACGTGAAAAAACAAAAGCGGAACGGGCTATAATGAGTTAGTTCCCTCCCACCGGCAGCCCCAAAATTAACGCTATAGAAGAGTTTCACTGCAATTAAAATTTTTTATGAAAAATGAGGAAGTCTTAGAATGGTAGAAAGTTTTTGAATATTAAAAACAGTGGTGTGTTTAAAATGGCGCATAAAGATCTTGAATATGTATAGTTAATTTTGAATCAATTGATAATTGTAATTTCAAAATTCTAAAAAATTATTTTTTTCAACTTGGCAAAGAAAACAAAAAGTTTTTTTTTTAAATCTACTATTCAGTTATAAATTCAACTATTTTGTGAAAATCGAACCTTTTTATTAAAACCTCATATTTTTGCAACATAAATTGAGCACCCTAGTTCTAAGTTGAAATACGTTTTTAAATATTTATCTTTTTGTTTGCAAATTTAACTATTTTTGGTTCAAAATGTATCCTCTTTCCTTTAAAAACTATGTGTTGTTTTATGAAATCGTGCTTTAAAAAAATTAATTTCTCCTAATTAATTTTTGATAGGACAGTAGTTTCTGCTTTACTCGTGAAAAAAGCATTCGAATAATAAAAAAATAACTTTTCGGAAAAATAACCCAAGAGACGAAAAGAAATGAATAGCCAATAGTTGTTTAACCAAAAAACAGCTACAAATTTTCTATAAACTTTTGTTATAAAAATACATTTGAAATAAAATATTTTTTTGCAAAAACAACACAAGCTACAATAACATTTTATTTGACCAGATTTTTCTCCTAAATTATATCTACAAATTTTCTTAGAACCACCTTACGGTGGGATGACAATTTTTGGTTCAAATCATGAGAAATAACATTAAAAATAAACAATTAAAATGTATGGAAAAACTACACATGTTATAATTAAATGTATAATAAGAAAATTGTTTTTTATAGGATGCACTCTTTTTCAATTTTAAAAACAAGACAATGAAAATAGGTATGTTTCGTGAGCAAAGCATATTATAAATTGTAATAATATAAATTTATTGAAATGATAAACATTTTTCAGGATAGCAGAGAATAGAAATTAATGCAAGATAAAGAAAGATTTTTAAAACGAAATTTTCAGTTAGCAGAAACTTTTTGAAGTTTGAAATCCTGAAAACAGTGGTTTTTTTTCTATATATTTTAATTTTCGGCTACCATTTCTTCAACGAATTAGTTTTTGGTGAAGGAATTAATTTATTTGGATGTAACAAATTGAAGTTTCAAAGATTATAAAAAATGGTAAGAAATCACAATTTATTTATTATCCTTTTCATGGATCTTTTAGACCTAAAAATACATATAATTTTGGAAGGAAAAATTCTAAGTTACTGTGAAAGTAAAAGAAAAACTGTAAAAATTGGAGTAAAATTTTAATAATCTGCAAATTAATACGAAATAAAAGACCCATAACTCACGGCACGAAATTCAGGTATTTTGACTTTTTCTTCTAAAATTAAATGTATATTCAGCTCCTAAAAGACCCCTTCCCCCCATAAATAAAAAAAATCATTTTTTATCATTTTTGATAATATTTGAAACTTTGATTTTGAATTAAAAATTATATGCTACCCAGTGAGCACACGCGTTAAAGAAAAAAAAAAGTTTTTTGAAAATCTGTTAATACATAAAAATGAGTGAATGTCATACCATTCAATTAAAAAACTATATAAAAACATTGAGATTGCTCGCGACACGAACATTTTTTGAAGCTGGAAAAATATTATTTTGCTTAATGATACGCCAAAATCGCAATTATAGTTATTTTGCTTTTTCCTTGAAAAAATCACTGTTTTAAAAGTTTCATCATTCAAAAAGTTTGAGCTAACTGAACTATGTTATAAAGTACAATTATTGATTTATATTTTAACGTAAGTAAATCTTTTAATACACATACAATGTGTGATTGCCTGAATTCATTTTTTCAAATTACTTGTACATATATGTTAATTTTTCGTGGAATTAGATTTAAAGATAAACTAAAAAACATAGATATCATTTTTTAGACTGCAATATTTAGTTTAAAGTAAAATATAAAGAAGAAACATTTATATTTTTTAATAAAACTAATTCCTTAATGCTTTTTTATTTTACAAACTAATTGAGTAATTATTAGTTGATTACTAAATGTATAATAAAAGTTCTTTTTTTTCTAAATGTGTCCCCTAAGGGTTTACATTTTTCTTACACCTTCTCTATTCCTTTACACACCCTCCACACACTTACTTGGTGATGGAAGGGGGGACCTACAGTTTAAGGTGGGTTCCGAACCACCAAGAGCAACAGCCTTAAGTACTTAGAGAAAACACCTTTTTCTCTAGAGGTACCGGTCCCACGACTCTCCGGAGATGAACAACTCCCTTGCTAGGCTAGTGTTCACCGCATGGGCCACCGAGACTCTTCCAGAGTGCAAGGCGGGAATCGAACCCGCAAGCCGAAGGAGTGGGTCCAAAGCCTACGCTTTAGTCCCCACGACCATCGTCCCACTCTAATAAAAGTTTTTATATATATTCCAAATTCATATTTTAAAAATATTTTCGATGTTTTGAAATATTTATCTGAATTCAATTTTCAAAATAATACGTCAATTTGTTTCAAGTTTTTATTGAATGATTTTAAAATACTATTAACACTTTAAAGTTTCAGCAAAATATAGGGTAAAAATGATTTACATGTTTCAATGCAAATAATTTTTACTGCTTCTTATATTATGTACTCATTAAATAACTACTGATTGGAAGAATCATAAATTAATCATTTGCATGAAGGTTATGAAATTGAATATTTGTTATTATTTTTATAATAAAAATTTATTTTTTGTTCAAAATATCTCCATCACAATTTGTAATGAGTATCTCAATTCCATTTTGAAAATTATATGCATATATATTTTAATCAAAATAATAATTAACTGATATAATTTGAATTTTCAATGAAAAATGATTGTTTAATGCTTTTTTGTTTTGAAATGATTGGACATTTATTTATTAATTCTGTTAAAACTTAAATTTTCTGGAACTATTTCAAAAGAAATAAAAATATTCAAATATTAAAGTTCAATTTTAAAGAAAAAATATGAAGTAAAAATAATTAGATTTTTTCAGTGAAAATAATTGCTTGAGACGTTTTATGTTATGAAGTATTCATTAATTCTTAGCTGATTAATTCATTTAAAAAATTTTCTGGTTAAATCAATCAATTCTGTTTAAATACGTCCTTACATTTTGTTTCTGGTTAGAGTAACCAGAAATCTGGTTGAATTAACCAAATATTCTGGTTAATTTAATCAAAATTCTGGTTACTCTAACTAGGAAAAGTAGTAAAAGCAGATTTAACCAAAATTCTGGTTGATTTTACCAGACATTTTTTTGAGTGTTTTAAACACACTATTGAATGACATAAAAATTAAATCTGAGAAGTTTTTAACTAAATAACATAAAATTATGACTTATTTTTAGCTTATGTAATTGAATATTAGCCATGAATTTTACAAGAAATGATAAAAAGAGATATTTCGGGTTTCACTCGTGTAAAAAAACTACGAATTGTTTGTCGACGTTTCGTGAACATTGTATTTCACATCTTCAGGGCTGACCTGAAACTGAGGTATCAGGTCATGATGTTCTTAGGTATACTTCCTACGATGCCTGTGCTTGAGCAGGGCGCCCCACCGTGGGGACTGGTTGAACTTGATTGTCCAATCCCCACGGTGGGGCGCTCTGGCTAATCACAGGCAAATCATGTCGGCAAAAAATTCGTAGTTTTTTACACGAGTGAAACCCAAACAATCTCTTTTTATCAAATTGAATCATCGTGAAAGCATAAAATCTATTTACAATAAATGTTTATTTTTTCTTTAAAATATCTCTTTTACAATCATATAATATTCCTGAGGCTTACGAAGTAAAATGAGTATCGAAATTCTATTTTAAAAATTACATGTAAATATATATAATTAAAAATTTGTCATAAGGAAAACCGCAGGATTTCGCCGGGAGCGGGTGCTAATCTGAAAAATTGCACCCGCTTCCAGCGAAATCGCGGTA
>NC_046662.1:11032040-11040991 GCF_010883055.1 Belonocnema kinseyi | reverse complement strand
CTGACTGCCTTCCTGTGTGCCTCGCAGTAATAAAGCCTAACTAGTCTCACTTAAACTCCTTGTGCTCTTTATTTCACCTGCATTCCTGACCGAATTCCAACAAAAGTTTAAAATTTAATGATTCTTACACAATTGAGATTTCTGTTTATTTCGTTTATGATAAAAGTGAATCATTGTTTTTTATGAAGAATACATGAAAAGTTGTTCCACAATTTTTGTTGTTTAAAAAGATTTGGAGCAAAAATAAAAATCTTCGCTTAGGCTTAGGCTTCTTCAGAGAGCAAAAGTTTTAAGGTTTAAAATTTAATGATTTTTACACATTAAAATTTCTTTGTTTTTCGTTTATTATAAAAACAATCATTGTTTTTTATGAAAATTACATGAACTGATTTTCCGTAATGTTTGGTTGTGTAAATATATTCGGAGAAAAATCTCCGCTCAGGTGAACCTGTTGTTAACCTAAAATTAACTTCAAAATTCACAGCATTCACTTCACACTTTGAGGTTACAAAACGACTAGCCCGTTAAAGCTCAATGCATAGGAAGTAGCTATGCAAATCCGTTTGCGTTGAACCATGTTCTCTTGTGCTTTGCGCCTTGTGCTTATTCACTGTGCAAATGTGTGTGCACCCCTCTTAAGAAGCACGCAAACGCTTGATGAATGTAGGCACAGTGTCTCCAGAACGTGGGATTTTTCGGCCCTCACCACTGTCCCATCTGGGCTGCGAAGCCCAGCCTCGTGTAAAGTCGAAAATGTACGAGCAGGAACCCGAGCTCTCACGAATGACGATCTAGCTGCTCCTCAAATTTATTCAGGTTTTGAAATACCGAGTTACCTTATAACCATTAGGTTTATTGCGAAGAGGCAAATATAATTGACTTTCTGTAAATAGATATAGGAGACAAGACTTCTGGGTCTACAATGTTTCAAATTTAGTGCTGCATGTCTTAGTCATATTTTTAGTAAAAAATGGATTTTTAAGAAATAAAAAATAAATTTTCGACAAAATAGTTACATTTTCAACCTAAGAAATTACTTTTAAAAATACATTTTTTAACTTAAACATTGTAGTTTATACTGAAGTTTGCAGTTGAAAAAATTAATTTTTAAACCCAAATAAATAAATGCGATTTTATCATCAAAAGAAATGAACTTTTATCTAAAACAAATTAATTTGTAAAGAAGAATAATTCGTCAACAAAGAAGATAAATTTATAACTAAAAAGAAAATTTTTCGAGAAAAAAAATTGTCACCAAATTGTTCAATATTCATCTATAGAAACGAATTTCAAACTAAAAAAAAAGTATTCGATCAAAAATGGACTAGTTAAATTTTCAGACAGAAAATTGAATTTTCAACTAAACAAATTAATTTTCAACTAAAATTATAATATTTCAACGAAAAATTGAATAGATAAATTTTCAGTTGAAAAATAATTATCAACCCCAAAAAATCAAAGTTTCAACAAAATATTTAAATTCCCAAGCAAAAAATTTAATTTGCAAACAAATATTTTAATTTTCAAACCAATAACTTTCTACCGAAAACAGAATTTGAAAATTTTCAAACTCAATTTTAAAACAACGAAAATTTAAGTTAACAAAATAGATAAATTTTCAACGAAAAACTGTTACGTTATCAGTTGAAAAAATCAATTTACAACCAACAATTTTTCAGCAAAATAGTTTAATTTCCAAAAAAATAGATGAACTTGTAACCATTTTATACCAAAATAAAAAAAGTTTCAACAAAAAATGCATTTTCATCCAAAGAAATGAATTCTTGATTAAATTAGATGAATTTTTAAACAAGAAGAATAATTTTCTACGAAAAAAGAAGCATTTTTACTGACAAAGGTCAATTTCCTATAAAAAAAATTCAACCAAAAATGATACAATTAAATGTTTAGTATAAGAAAATCTTTTTTCAACAACAACAAAATCGAATTTTCAACAAAACAGCTCAATTATCAACCAAAATAGTCATTTTAAAAAATTTTAATCTCAAAATAGATTCATTTTCGATGGAAGAAATGAATTTTAAACTGACAATTGTTTTTAAAAAAACACACACAATCGAAGTTACCAGAGAATAATTCAATTTTTAAATATATAGTTAGATTTTCATTAAAAATTATTTTTTAACCAAAAAAGGAATGGAATGAATTCTGAGAGAAAATTTTAAAAAATATCACAATTTTTTACAAATTATTTCGTAATTTTTCCATATTATATAATTTTAGAAAAAATAAGGAATTTCATTCTTATTAAGCCTTCTTGCGCAATTTTGTCGCACCATTTTTGGTTATGTTGATGTTGGTTTGTAAAATTTGCTTTCAAATTTTAGTAAGTTTACGAGATATTCAGAAATTTTTTAACGATTAAAAAATAACTAAAACTTGCAAAAAAATGAGGAAAAATTTGAATAATTCTTAAAATTTAGAAGATTAGAAGATTAGAAGGTCTGAAAATATTATAAAAAAGAATTCTTTTTCTAATAATAATTTGAAAATTTCTAATACTTCTTATTTACAAAAATTTACTTAAAAAAAAATTCAAAAAGATTTTGAAACACATCAAACCATTTCCTAAAATTTAAAAGAAGAGAGTAGAAGATTTTAAAGCAAAATGTTTCAATTTGATACGATTAAAAAGTTTTAAAAAACGTCAATTATCCAGTAAATTCAAGAAATATTTAGGAGAATGGAGGAGCTTGAAATCTAATTTTAAACTTAATTTTTCTAGAAATTTACATTTTCAAAAATTTCAAAAAAATAAATTTTAGAATCTTTAAGGGAATTCAGAAAGATTTGAAGGAGATAAAATTATTTTTCTTTAAATTCCGTTGAAAAGTTTAGAAGATTATGTAAGTCAGGTTTCTGTCATCTTGAATGCTTTTTTAAAATTTTCTGAAAAAATGTAGTAAGTTAAAAATATTTCTTTGAAATTTATTTTTTTTAAACGTATTAGAAATATTTAAAAACTTGAAAACATTTCTCAAAATTTATCAATTATTCGTTGATATCTTCCAAACATCTAAATGTCCTAAACATCGTTTAAAAAGACCCGAATTTTTCTAATATTTTTTTAAATCCAATAAAAAAATTTTAAGTCCTCTAGTTTCTTTTTCGATACATCTCATTTCATGCTATTTTAGGCTATAATCAGAATTTTAAGGATTTCAAGAGAAAAAGCCAAAAAGTTATTAACTTGACCTCACTCAAAAAACTAATCATTTGACAAAAATGTTGTAAAATTTTCCTTTGAATGTGGTGTGAAAAGGAATTTCATCAAAAAATGTGTGCGATTTTCTGAACAGAAAACTGTGTGAATATCTGAACTTTCTTCTTTTTATTTTTTAAGTGTATTTTAATCTGCTTTACGTTTAGTGAAAAATCGTATGCTGAAAAATGATAAGAGATATATCTATTTCTTCAATTCCAACTATAATTTGAAAGGCGATTCATCATAGTATTTTACTAACTAATTGAGATATTTTTATAATTTTATTCCTGAAATCTATTCCCTAAGGTCAAACATAGTACACAAACATCGTAAAATTTAAAAAACACCAACTATTTTCAGGATTTTTTTCAATACAAATCAATGTGTATCATATTCAAAGAAATTTTGGCAATATTTATAAAAGTATTATAATTTTTAATTCAAAAAAATTAATGTATAGAGAGTACAGTTTTTATTTGAAATTTCACGACGGTTTTTTGTACCATGTTTGACCCTCGACCAGAATCAAGGAAAAATAATATAAAAATATGTTCATTAGTTATTAAAATTCTACAAACATTTACCTTAACAATTTTTTTCTCTTTTTATAATCATGAGATATTTCTTCATAAAATAAATTTTGTTGCATTTATTTTACAAATAAAATAAAATTGTAAAAGCTAAATTTTGTAATTCTGAGATAAGTATTTTAAGGCATTACAATTTTTTTGAAGATTCCATATACAATAAAATAAGTATTATCAGTTTCTTTATAAATGTATATGTAAATAATTATTATAAGATTCTTAAGAAAAGAAAAAAACGTACTTTTTAGACGTTTTAGGAAATAATAAAAAATGTTTTGTAATCTTTTTTAAATTTTCTGTTAGAATTCATTCAAAAAAAATTATTTACATTTTTTCCCAATGAGTTTCTTTCATTATCTTTCATTATCTGAAAGTCCTTCGTTTATCGACTTTTATTATTATTTTTTTATTTTACATACGTATCTATTATATCTTATCAAAATTTAATATAAAAGTCTGAATGTTAAGTGTATTTAAATACTACAATTTTTAATGTTTCCATATTTTTATAAATAATTCAACAAATTTTATGTGTAATTAAAATAAACTTTTTTTAAATCTCGTTCAACTTATTCCAAGTTAACATTAGCATCTTTCTTATTCTTCCACAAGAATTCTTAGGTTTTTCAGTTTTTTCAATCAGTTTATCCTACATTTCTAAAACTCCTCTGAACATTGAATTTTTTTTTATCTCATCAATTCTACTCAATATTTATTGAATTTATTCGCTTATTTGCACTTTTAAAAAATTTGTAATGTCATCGATTTAATTAGGAAAATAATTCTTTTTTTATAATCTTGTCAGGTCTTCTAATTTTTAAAAATTATTCAAATTTTTATTTTTTTTTATTTTTTTAAATTAAAAAAACATTGCCTTTAAATTTTTTCAGATACTTTGACAATTTTGGACGTATTTTTGAATATCTTGAAATGCTTTAAAATAATCTCCTAAAATTAATTTGTTGAAATAAAAAATTATTTCAATTATTTCTAGGAACCTAAAATAATATTTTTCATTTTCGTAAAAACTTACAACATTCTTGAAAAATCTTTACAAGTTTTAATTTTATTTGAATCCTTTCAAAATTTCTAAATATCTCTTAAAATTTCTCAAATTTGAAAGTAGATTTTTAAAGCAACATATAATTTAAAAAATTGTGTAACAAATTTGCACAAAAAGGTCTAATAAGAATTATGTTCCTTAATTCAAGATGTGAAAAAACTGACTCACAATATTTTAAGTTTTTCCCAGGAATTATAAGAAAAATAGTTTTACCCCCTTGACATCTTTCGGAATTCCTGTAAAGTTTCTAAGGTTTATGTGTGAATTCTTTAAAAATCTAATTTTCTAACAGAATTTAAGTTTAAAATTCTAATCATTAAAAACTATTTAAATCTTTCATGATTTTCTTTGAAATTCGGCAGAATAAAAAAGATTACTTCAAATCGTCAGATTCTTTATTGATTATTTTAAACATAGTTTAAAATGTATTGGAATTTTTTTAAATCAATTTTCCAAAATAAAATATTATGCTAATTATTTGTATAAACCTAAAAGAATATTTTTTTATTTTCATGAAACCTTAAAAAATTGTTTAAAAAATCTTTAGATTTTAATTATTTTCTAATCATTTCAAAATTCCTGAATATCTCTTAAACTTACGCAAATTTGAAAGCACAATTTTTAAAACAAAATAAATTTAAGGACCAATGTACAACAAAATTGTGCAGGAAGGTTTGATACGAATTAATTTCCTTCTTTTTTTCTAAAATTATAGAACATAGCAAAATTGCCTGAAAACGAATCTTGAAGTCGGGGGGGAATATCTCTTAAACTTACGCAAATTTGAAAGCACATTTTTTAAAACAAAATAAATTTAAGGAAAAATGTACAACAAAATTGTGCAGGATGGTTTGATACGAATTAATTTCCTTCTTTTTTTCTAAAATTATAGAACATAGCAAAATTGCCTGAAAACGAATCTTGAAGTCGGGGGGGGGGGGGGGGGGGGGGGGGGGGGGGGGGTGCTCGGGCTCGTGCTCGTGCATTTTCGGCTCTACAGGAGGCTGGCCTACGCAATATGTAGCAGAGCCGCCTCACGCACACGCTACGTTTGAATGTGTCGCTCCCAGATGGGAGAGGGGTGGGGGCCGAAAAATCCCACGTTCTAGAGACACTGTGCCTACATTCATCAAGCATTTGCGTGCTTCTTAAGTGGGGCGCACACACATTTGCACAGTGTATAAGCACAAGGCGCAAAGCACAAGAGAACACGGTTCAACGCATCGGATTTGCATAGCTACTTCCTATGCACTGAACTTTAACGGGCTAGTCGTTTTGTAACCTCAAAGTGTGAAGTGAATGCTGTGAATTTTGAAGCGAAAATGTGGCGCCATCAGCGGATGTGGACTGGTACTTCGTACTCAAAGCAACTAAAACTTTGTACGAAGCAAATGCATGGAGGCTTAGAAGGCCTGCTGCAAATATTTTGTTACACAATATTGGAACCATTATTCTGGTTTTGTACGGACTCCATTAGTTTTTATCACAGAAATTAACGTATCTCCAGGACAATTAGTCTAAATCCTATCATCAAACACAAATGAATAAGAAAATCAACTTGGTTACTGATTGCCCAAATATAATAAAAAAAACATGGTGGAATCTTAAAAAACATCCTTTTATTGGAAACTAAAAATGTTCATAATACGATTTCATATAAATCTAAAATAAATTTTTAAAAAATTATATCACAATCGATTACAGTTTTCTGAATTAAGTTTACATTGAATTTCTAATTACCACTTCATTGAGAAACACAGTATACATGTGTATTTTAATATAACTTTTTCTTGAATTGAACGGGTTTTCTTAGATTACCTCAACTTCCAAATATCTGTATCAAAAGCTTTTGGTTTCCATTCAAAATTGTGAACGAAAAATTAGCAATTAAAAAGCCAAAAAACCAATTTTACTTTATTCTTTTGCATTAGGTTGTACTGAAATTTCTTCACGAGTATAAAGTAGCAATTTTTTATCCAGAAATATTATTATTTTACTCAAAAATAACTGGAAGAGAAAAGCTTTCATCAGGTTCAGCTGCGAAAGGAAATTTCTGAATTTGCTTTATTGTTAGTCTACTACGACGTCCACTCTTCACGCATATTGTCATCGCTTCGTCCTGCGCATCATATATTTTATGCATCAAATGGTCCTCAGATCTGACCGCTCCAAAAAGAATACCATCTAGTACACCACCTGTATAGTTTCCTTTCAGTTTTGTAAGCTCCTCTAAATGGTAAGCGTATACTTCACTAAATCGATACACTTTTTCTGCAGCATATATTCTCTTTTTCTTTTTCCACCAGGCCTGTGAACTTAATTCTGTAAGAAGAAGTAAACATGGACGTAAAAGAAAAATTTGTGCAAATATTTTCTCATGATTGTATTTTAGGAAATCGATCAACGCCAAGCTTAATACCAAATAATAGATAACCAACACAAGTATCCGTTAGTAATATAGGTATACATGTTAATACGCAAGAATGACACATCATTTCTTCCAGATAAAAGTTTAGGTAACTAGAATTCGTCTATCATTACATAGGTTGAAATAAAAATGAGAATTATTCGATTTTGAGTTAAATGGAAGATAGTACAATCGAAAGAAATTCTGGCTAAAAGTGAAAAAATTTTCTGGTCGAGAGTTTTCTGGTTAATCTAGCCAGAAATAATAAAAAACAGAAACAATGTTTCATTAGCAAGGTATTTTTATCATTCTATTTAGAATTAGTTTGACTAGAGTCAGTTGTTGGTATGGAAGAAAAATTTTGTTTGCACTTCAAAAAGTACATATTCTCATTTTTCATATTTTGATTTTTATTTTGTTAAACAATCTTTTTTTAACTGGATGATCTGTTATTTAAGTCCAATAGAGAAACTTTAAATTTAAATAAATTTGCATCTATTATATAAACTACATTCCCTAACCTTCAATTAGAAATCCTTTTAAATTTGAAAATTAAACGTATAAGCCTCAAAATTAATGAAAAAATATTTTCCTAAAGGATGACATAATAACTCGGGATAATTAAAAAAGTTTTTACAATTCTGAAATTATGATTTAAAACGAGGAAACACTTGACTTTGTTATTCCGCAGCTGGCTCTGAATTCTGGACAAATACTTATATTCAATAATTATACTTTAAACATTAAAAATATATAAACGGTATAAGGTAAATCTGCCAGTCTTCGTCAATGCATGGGTTATCGGCAGATGGGCAGTATTTTACATGTAGTAAGCTGTTTTGTTCTTCGTTCTCAACAAAAACGTTTTTCCCTAAACTCTATTGCCGACCACTCACAAATCGAAGTGCCGATAACTGAAACAGCCAGAATGCTGTGTTGCCGATAATCCATGCATTCTCGTATTTATAACTCCGAACTTCTTATAATATTCATTCTAATAGGATATGTTACTAGTAATAAGTAATTTACCTTTCTAAAGGTACGCTTAATTTGATAAAACCCATTTCTTAAGCTTTAAATATGTTTAATATAGTTTTTTAAGCATTTGAAATCTGGATTTCGCCTTAAGAGCATGTGAGACAGCTAAATACCTATATTACCGACCTCACTTTTTCCGTTTACTGAATGTTTTTTTGAACCTAAGAACTTTTTTTGTAAATAAAATATCGAGCTGAAACTTTGGAAGATTTATTAGGGTACAATAAAGTACATTTAGGTACTGCATTTCGGTAGGAACTTTACTAATAATTATTTCATCTTTTTTCTGAACCTCAACATTTTGTGAACGTTCGAACTTTTTTTATACTTAGAATATCGGTCTCAAACTTTGAGAAATGCAAGAGCCGAAAGAAAACTACGTTTAAGTACAAAGCTGAATAATAATAGATGTGAAAAAATATATTTCAACAATCAATTCCAACGGTATCAGCCGGTAACGTTGCACACGAAAATACGAACTCTCTAGAGCCTCGTCTAGTGGCCGCCAGGTTTCGTATTTTCGTGTATAACGTTACCGGCTGATGCCGTTGGAATTGATTGTTGAATTTTTTTTTTACATCTTTTATTATTAAACTTTGTACTTTAACGTAGTTTTCTTTCGGTTCTTGC
>NC_046662.1:11028851-11031940 GCF_010883055.1 Belonocnema kinseyi | reverse complement strand
CGAATAAGAAGCCAGAAATATGAAATTGAATCGTGTTTTAAGCCTAACCTCAAAAAACACGCGTGAAAAGACGGTTGTCCGCTAAATTCGAGAAAAAATAGAAAGTGGTCTACCCGGCGGACCAGAGAAGTGTGTTCTTATTTAATGTGAGCTACTGAATATAAATCCAAAGTCGCAAATATCATATTGGCTTGTGTTTTAACTCTAACCTCAAAAATCATCCGTGAAAAGGCGGTTTTCCGCCAAATTCGAGAAAAAAAGTGGTATGACCGTCAGACCAGAGCAGTATACCCTTATGTATTTTGATTCGCTGAATGAGAATACGAAGTCAGAAATATGAAATTGGATCTTGTTTTAAGCCTAACCTAAAAAAAAAACTTGTGAAAATGCAGTTTTCCGCTAAATTCGAACAAAATATAAGCAGGTGTTCTTATTTGATTTGAGCTGCTGAATTTAAATCCAAAGTTACAAATATCAGATTCGCTCGTGTTTTAACCCTCACCTTAAAAAACACCCATAAAAAGCAGTTCTCCGCCAAATTAAAAAAAAAAGGATTCCAGATTCGCAGAACTTTCGAGAATAAGAGATGTCAGTATCACAAAAAAGAGAGTGAATTTTACTTGGTATTTACGCGCAGATGCTCAGACCCGAATCATGATTTTAAAGGGGCTTGCATGCCCCAGGTCTTGATAACCCTCGGCCTGCACGCCCAAGGCCGCCTAATTGGAATCGCTATTTTGAATTTTAAAAATCACACATAATATACCGATTCGAATTTGTTGAAAGCCGGCTTTTTACGGTTGTTTTTTAAAGCTATGGTTAAAACACAAACCAATCGAATATTTTTGACTGCAGATTTGGATTCATCGAGTCAAAATACATAAGGATACACTGCTCAAGACCGCCGGGAAGACTTCTTTCTTAATTTTTTTTGGGAATTTGGGGATGAAACTGCCTTCTTACGGGTTTTTTTAGGTTAGGATAAAAACACGAGCTAGTCTGATATTTTTAACTTCGGATTTGGATTAAATGGGTCAAAATAGATAAGGATACTTCTAGTCTGCCAGTCATACAACTTTTTTTCGAATTTGGCAGAAAACCGCCTTTTTGAGTTTTTTTTGTTGAGGTTGGGGTTAAAACACGAGCAAATCTAATATTTTTGACTTCGGATTCGGATTTAGAGAGTCAAAATACATAAGGATACACTGCTCTGAACTGCCGGTCACACCACTTTCTTTTTTTTTCCAATTTGGCGCAATGCCTCCTTTTGACGCATGTTTTTTGAGGTTGAGGTTAAAACAGAATCCAGTCTGGTATTCCTGACTTCGGATTTGGATTCAGCGGCTCAAAATACATAGGAGTATACTGCTCTGGTTTGCCAGTCAGACCACTTTTTATTTGTGGGGCTATGTAATTAAAAACGTAGATTTCATACTCACGTGTGCTGCGCACGCCATATTATGGCATACGTTCTTCAATATTCTGTCAAAAACAAACAGAGGTGATATTAGTACATTAACAGGATTTCTAGAGAACATTGTGAGCTATGCGTTTCAAAAATTTAAGATAGTAAAAAATGGACTTTTTTCGAAAATTAGGTTTAAAAATTTGTTTTTGAATTTGTAAGTATTCTCTTCATATTTGTCTTGTTTTAGTATTATTTTTTTTTTTCTTTGTAAAAAATGTCATTAATATGTTTAATAGAAGTTTAAACAACACAAAACACTATTTTTTTCGATACGCTCCATAAAAGACTTTTAATGAATGTTTTTACTTCAGCCTCCAAATTTTCAGTTGTTCATGTGATTTCTGTATAATATTTATTTTTTTAAATATAATGCATTAGAAAATACTCATTTTAACGGTATGTGAATATCGAATATTTTTGAAATGCTGAATTTAAATAAAACCGTCATTTTTAGGTAACAAGATTTTGAATTTCTGAAGGCTTTCTATTGATAATAGTAAAACAGTTTAAAAACGAAACAATCTATATGGAATCAAAAGCGTGCTTTACAAATAATTTTTTCACGCTGATTTAAAAAAATGAAAAGTAAAAACAGATGGGCGGAAAGTTTATCAAGTTTTCACTCCTTGTATTCCTTTGCCATTTTTTTCCACCTTTTGTTGAAGAGGCATTGGCATTGGTATGTGGGATACATACTATGGAAAACTTTTTAATTCAGACTTATAACTTATACATAACAGTAATAATTAGACTTATTTCGTATAAAAAGAGTTAATTAAAATACAAATATTTTGCTTAATTATTTGAGATTTAATATTTAATTTGTATTCATACTTATACATTTTATTTCTAACCTCTAATGTAATTTCTTTTCCATAAGAGTTCAGCTGATAAATCTCGGTATTTCTTTGAGAAAAGATATGTTGGCGTATTATTTCAAATTTCAAATTTTTCAAATTTTTTTCGGGGATGGGGGGCTTCAATATTTTTTTTCGCAAGGGGTTTCGTGTTTATTTATGGCAAAGAGTGGGGAAAACGATATCTTGTTAGCTGGTAACGATGCAGGAAAAATGAATGAAGTTCTAAATCATCTTAGCTCAGTGTTTAATATGAAAAATCTGGGAGAACCAAAAGACTATCTGGGAATTCAGATTTCTAGAGACAGAAAACATAAAATAATGACACTTAGTCAATCTAATTATACTGAGAAGATTTTAGAGAGATTTGATATGAAGGAATGTAAACCTCATGATACCCCTATGATCACTAGACAGGCTAAAAATAAAAATAAAAATAATAGTATTATTAGAGTGAAGAACATAAAGAAAATAGAAGTTCCCTTTAGAGAAGCAATAGGAAGTTTATTGTATCTAGCTAATGTAACTCGACCCGATATCTCTTTTGCCGTAAATTATTTGTCAAGAAAACAATCTGATCCCTCCGAGGAAGATTGGGCTGAAATCAAATGAATATTCAGGTATCTTAGAGGAACCACAGACTTAGGCTTGATATACAGAGTTTTATCTGAGAATGTAGAGATTTTTGCCGACACCAGTTTTAGAGATCATTTAGATTCCACTTCAACTAGTGGCATGGCTATATTTTTATTCGGTGATACTAT
>NC_046662.1:11010996-11028751 GCF_010883055.1 Belonocnema kinseyi | reverse complement strand
GGTTCAGAAAAAAGATGAAATAATTTTCAGTGAAGTTCCTACCAAAATGCAGTACCTGAACGTACTTTATTGTACTCTAATACATTTCCCAAAGTTTCAGCTTGATATTTTATTTAGAAAAAAAGTTCTTAAGTTCAAAAAAACATTCAGTGAACTGAAAAACTGTGATCGATAATATAGGTATTCAACTGTGTCACATGCCCTTAAGGGCATGTGATACTTACAGTTTCCCCGGCTTTTTTTCCCACAAAATTGAAAATTTTAAAAAACTGAATTCGGAGATGCTATAAAATGTCATAACGGATGTCCCCGGACTTTTTTTGCGGGATAATAACAAAAAAATAATGTGTTAAATAAAAATTTTATGCATATGCATTATTTTGAGGTTACGTCATTTTTCATCTATGCCTTTCCGATAATCTGGAAATTATTAATTAAATATACTTTTTTGATTGCCTGCAAACAAGGTTAGTTCCGAGAGATTAGTTACTATGATTATTTGTAAGTCCAAAGTTTTCGGCCAAAAATATTGTGTAGTTTGGAAGTAACGGTCGGGTGAATTGTAACACACATAACCTCGAAATATACACGCGCGTTGCTAGCAATATCAAAAATTTTTTGATAACAAAAACACAAAAAAAGTGTGTGGGGACGTCCGTTAGCATGTTCGCTATCATTTCCCAAATTTTCAAGGCAAAATATTTCTTATTCTAGGAAAAAGCCAAGGGAATCTAACACTGAAAAAATCGATAATATTTCCTAAGCGCTATGCAAATTAATCACATTTTGCTAAATTAAAACTTTTTTGAATTAACCCTCAAAAAAAAGTGTGTGGGGACTTCCATTAGCATGTTCGCTATCATTTCCCAAATTTTTAAGACAAAATATTTTTTATTTAAAAAAAAAAGCCGGGGGAACCTAAAACTGGTAAAATCGTCAATTTTCTAAGTATCACATGCCCTTAAACTTCCGATAACTGGTACATTTACCTAAATGCATAAATTGTTAAAAATGCACTTAAAATTATAATAGTTTATAATATTTACCAATTGAATTGAGGAAAATTAAGACCGTGAAAAATATGATACCAATGAGCTTCATATTCTCGAAATAATGTCAACTGACTTCTGATGAAGTTTCTGAATATTGTAACTAATGAATGTTCTACGCACTGTTTTCTTCGAGTGAAGGTAATTTTTCTTACATATATGTGCATACAAAATCTGTCGTCATCAAAGACAGCTCAAAAGATACCAGAGATTTATAAATATAACGCACAATGTACACAAAAATTAGGCTTTAGTTTGAACAAAGAAAAAGCTTGAAAATACAGTGAAAGAAGATTGAGTCATAATTGTACGGGAATCAATGACTTTTTAAACTTCAATCGCGAGATTTCGGCTTCTGCTCGATGCAATGATCTTGATTTTTTTCAAAAATAAAGACATCTGCCGATGACCCTTTATTTACAAAATATATTTTCTCCCAAAATTTTCAACGTAAGAATTATTGCAAATCACTACTGGTAGAAATCTTTTCTCAGACATTGACGGAAAAAAGTCTGTAGGGAAACTTCGCCGACAAAAAACTTTCAGTAGCAAAGTTTTTCCTTAATGTTATAGAAAAATTTTGATAAAATTTGAGACAAATCGAATGACTCTTTGTTGCATAATAGGGGTTAAATTGGCTTAGTAAATGGGCAAAAATGAGTTTTGTCTTCTGAACTATAGATGCCGAGAATATTCACCTGCAAAGTTCACATTTAAACGACCTTTAGGTTCAAGTTTTATTAATCTTCTGTAGGCCTCGGTTGACGGGCTTGCATTTTTGAATGATTTTCAAGTGCTACCAGTTTTGATAATGTCTGATCACATGCCTGTCTTTCTCACTTTGAATTTTGTTTACGACGCCAAGTATTATAAACGCAGTCAAGGTAATGCCTCAAGAGATCTAAAGCCAATGTTTGATAACAGTAAGTCTATAGATCTTGCAGAGAGCATGAGATGGAAAAATGAAATTACACTCGTTAATGGAGATGTTAACTTCTTAAACGATAATTTAATATCTCTTATTTTTGATACTGCGAAGGAATTCAATATGGCTCATAAAGTGTCAGGTCAAATGGGAATTAGATCCGCTGACAAGCCTTGGTCCGACAAGGATTGTCGCGTGGCTAGAAGTGGCATCGTCGCAGCGTTTCAGGCCTTTCAAGAAAATCATAATAATGAGAGAAGTCGCGCGGCATATTTTTATGCAAACAAAAGTTATTTGGAAACTTTACAGAATAAGAGAAACGATTATGAAAATAAAATTGTTGATCAAATAAATTCTGCCCGTGACTCATCAACCTTTTGGCCTATTGTCAATAAGAGGCGTAAGAAATTTGTTGCAATTAACATTATTAATATAGACACGTGGTACAACTGGGTTCAAGGTATATTTTCTATTAAAATAATTAGTCACCCTCTTGAAATATGTAATTATCATCTTTTGCTGAAGTCAAGTCGAAAAAATCTGCCCGCTTCGCGAGCACACTCTCATCGCGCGCTTCGTGCTCGGATATTTATTCTTTGTATTTGGAATAATTGAAAAAAACTTTATCAAAAAGATCTCTTTTAGATGTCAGTATTTATATGCGTCTTCATATTCTGAATTGTGTGCTTAATTAAGTATAGTCAAAGATTAAGTTTCTCAAAGCTCTGTAGGCTTTGAGGTACACATTCTCATCATTACACTCACGCTGCGCGCTCGATTTCCGACAGACATTTGTAAACAGGTTTTGTTGGATTTTTTTTCTCGTAACTTTCGTCGTTTTTCCACACATTTTTTTTTTATTTTACTTTTTTCATCGTTATTTTTCACGAATAAATCAAAAAGTACGCGTCCTATCAAGAAGTGATCCTTAACGAAATTGTTTTTTTTTGGGATAACCATTTTTGTTAATTCATCTTTTTTTGTATCCTACATAGTTTTTCCACAAAATGGAATTTTTTATTTTCCATTATTTTTTGTTCAATCAAAATTTGAATTTTCGATTTTTGAAGAAAATCCAAAAATTGGTTATGATTTCAAAAAGAAATGTTTTTCTTTTCTTGACTTTTTTTCATATCGTGCGTTTTTCGGCTTCAAATATTGATTTTTGGGTTGATTAAAAAAATTTTGAAAACGCTATAACTCTGAGAATTTTCTTTTTATCGAAAAAACTAATGAGGATAAAATCAAAATATAAAAAATGTTCAAAATGCGCCCACTTTTTGAATTCTTATCAAAAATGGCTCGTTAACGAACTCGTCCTTTATTTTAGGACCTAAAAAAAGTGTGCCAAAGATGGATTTGATTCGTTTATTTTTTCGAGTCAAACAAACGCCATCGTGAAAACCTGATTTTCGGATTCAGGGGGTCTCGAAACGTGGAGATCCGTTGAAAAAGTGTGATGTCAAATTTCCGACAATTCTAATACTTTCACAATCATAAATGATGAGAATGTAAAAAATATAAAGATGCTAAAGAAGCGGGATCTGACCTAATTAATTATAGTTTTTCAAAGGACTGTCCCAAATGCTTGGTGGTGTCTGACTACGGCTATGCTACTTAAAAAGGGTGATGGCAGCATTCCCGACAACTATATATCGATAACTTTGATGAATTGCATTGCAAAAATTTATCAGGCAAATTTTAACTTGTAGACTAAATGCTTGAAACGTTGAGCATAATGCAATTCCCGAATTTCAATCTGGTTTAAGAAAGGGTCCCGGCTGCCTGGATAACCTTTTTACCCTGCATTTGGTAATCGAGATGCACTGAAGACACCTATGAAGTGCATTCTACGCTGCATTTATAGATCTTAAAAGTGCATTATTATCAGTTTCACATGATCTTGTATGGAAGAAATGACATAATATTTCTTTAAGCTTCAAAATAATTAATATTCTTAGAAGTTTTCACGAAAATTCTTGGTGAGGATGGATTTGAAGTAACAGACAATTATAATCATCTTGGTGTAATCAATAGTAATTATTGTAAGTTTGTTAATGCTAGGAAAAAATTTGCCAGTTCAGCAAATGCGGCAGCGAGTGCTACTTTACAAATCATAAACAGTTTCAAAATAGACTTTTGGTCAGCCTATATTAAATTATTTGAGAGCTTGTTTCACAGTTTACTATTATACGGGTCGCAACTATGGGGCCAGGCGTCTCCTAGCTCTCTGGAGCTAAGAGATTCAGCTTCAGACTTCAGCTCAGTTTCTTTAAGAGATTGCTTCATTTACCAACAAATATTCTAAACTACGATGTGCGATTGGAAGTATGTAGACCGTCACTTTAATGTGTTGTCTTTGCCAGGACACTATCTTGGATTGAAAAAGTTACTTGTATGGACTCTTCACGGAATCCAAGATAGTATTTGGAGAGAATAATTGAACAGGCACGCTCTAAGCCAAGAAACAATTACAAAAATTGGTTTTTGCAACTCAGAAATTATTTTGAGGCATGTAACATGCTAGACTTATAGAGCAAGGCTTCTTTGGATGACTAGATTCTGGCGCAAACATGGTTTTAAGCGGTTACATGATAGCTTCTCTAAGAAGAGATCTAGAAGCTAGGGCCCACTCTCGGAGTCTGAAAATCTAGTATAGTAAATTGTATACAATTTTTAGTTCAGAACTAAATCTATTTCGTACTGCTGATAGTGTTGATCTTAACAATTTTCTTGACGATTGCCCTCTATTTATAAAAATTAAAGCAAAGCACTTGACTGAATTAAAATAGGTATGCTGACCAAGTAATAAAGTATTTTGTAAAAGTATTTTATATTCAATTGACACAGCGAGCTGTAAAAAGTTTATCAGAATGATTTAAGAAACGCTGGAAGTATCTCAATAGTTTCAGCAAATTCTCGATGACCTCATTGTGATTATTTCTTATTAATTGATGTCTATAAATAAATTGTTACAGTGAGTTGTAGAAATATCTCGAAATCGCTTGCGCGAACTTGATTATGATATAGGTGATCAAAAACTGATTCTCGTTGAACAAGCAGGAAAACTCTGGACTGGAAATATTCGAGAGACGTCTCTTTTCGATTTATGGACATCCCTAAAACTAAAACCCTACAAGGAAATCATGGGAAATAATTCACAAAGAAAAGTTGAAATTGATAGACTTGGTTCTCCAGAAGAAAATCCTTTTCCATCAGACGAAAGCGATTTTCCAGGTCATCATTTCACATATTGACCTATTGAAAGATCTTATGATTTTACTTCTGTTTAAATAAAAAGGTTTCATTTTGTTATTTACTAGGCGCTGATAAGACAACCAGATGGAAACCTGAGAGATTGATTTACGAAGCCAAGTATCCATTATGGAAGATGATATCTAACTTCTTAATTTATTACGAAAGAGTAATAACTTACTCAATAAAAATACAATACATTAAAATTCTATTAAAATCGAATTCAAAATCCTATCTAACGCCCAATAATCAGTTTAATGCATAAAATTCTTGAAAACAAAACTAAGAATCTAACGACCAAATTTGGACAACCGCTATAAAATGCTCCGATTGTAATTTGAAAAAAGGTATTTTCTTTCTAAAAAATGCAAAGATACAATAAAAAAAATATTTCTAAATAATATTTACCAATGCTTCGGTACTCATACAGCACCTTCATCAAGGTGAGAAAAAATTAAGTAGGTAGGAAGCACACCGACACAAGGATGCTCTCGCTTTGATACCTGAGAATCAAGTGAGGCTCAAATTGCAAATCCGCTATAAACACACCAAAAAATTCTCCATAAACACATCAAAAATAGAGAAAGTAAAAAAATATCAAGAATTATGAAACCTCACTGTGGGATCTAATTAATTATATTTCCTCTTTTTTATTTTCGTCCAAATTTTTTGTTCTGTTTCAGAAAAAAAGATCTTGTTTTAAATTAAAATAGAAGCATTTTTCGGCGGTTGTCTAAATATGGTCTTTGTATTCTTGGTTTCATTTTCAGGAATTCTAGATATTGATAACTTAATCTCTCATGTTACAAGCAATATTCCTGTTCCTTTAGCTCACAAAGCTAACAAAACAATTTAAAAATAATTCCATCTCTGCACGAAGACTAGGCCGAAGTCGCATAATTACTAGTGCATAGACGAATTCCAAATCGTGATTACTGTACCATCAATGCATTTGGTCTTTTTATTCATTATAAATTAAAACTGACATTACATATATTGTAAATCATATCTTTATAGTATTCTAGGAAGTTCCATACTTACTTGTGATTTTCTCACATTTTCTTTATTTCTACGTATATGTATCCGAAACCTTCCTTTTCTATCCAATAAATTCTAACAAAAAAATAGCGTTTCTAAAGCCACGAAACGAATTATAAACTAAATTTAAAAAATATTGGTATAAATTCTCATATTGATTTTCTACAGGAAGCTGGATGATTTAGAAACAATTTCTTAAGCCGCATTTATTCATAGTGAAGAGAAATTGGAAAGAGGATTATGTCATGTCCGGTTTATGGTTTAACATTAGGTGTTATTGAAATTTCTTTACGAGTAAACAGTTCCAATTTGTATCTGACATTACCATCAATTTTGCGGCTACTCAAAAATGACTGGAAGAGAAAACCTCGGATCAGCTGGAGCTCCGAATGGAAAAATGTCAATTTCCTCTAAAGTAAGGTTACTGCGACGTCCGCTCAACACTCGTATTGTAATTGGCATTTCCTTACAATCATATATTTTATGCATCAAATTGTCCTCAGGTTTGACTGCTGCAAAAAGCGTACCCTCCATTACTCCGCCTATATGGTTTCCTTTTAGTTTGATGAATATACCGAAACGGTAACCGCAAACGTCACTGAATCGATAAACACGTTCTTCAGCATGTATTCCTTCTCGCTTTTTCCACCAGGTTTCTGAACTCAATTCTGTTAGAAGAAAAAGTAGACATGGTTGAATAGTAATTAAATTAAATATCAACTTGAATGAAAAAAAAAGAATAACTTGTGCAAATACTTCATCATAATTTTATTTTAGGAACTCTGTCATATATGTGTTTAACACAAAACAAAACATAACCAACACAAGTATCAGTTACAACTATGTGGATATTTATTTAAATATTTTCGTCCCGAATTTGTGAAAATAAACCTTTAAAGAGTGAAATTCTTGCATCGATGGGGCTTAAGCTTCAAAATCGATAGATTGGTTTTCTGAAATTGAAGATGCAATGTCCAATACGGGGGCTAAGAGCCAAATTTTTGTTGTTGCTCTTCCTGATTTTCCATCTTGGTGCAATATTTTCAAATAAATTTCCATAAATGCATGTATACCCGAGTAAAAACGCTTCGACTTGAGTTTGACTTTCATTGCCCCCAATCGAGAAATGCTGAAGTCGAAAAGTTCGACTTAAGCATGTCTCAATTTTGAGACGGAACTATACTTCAATTTATGTTTTGGAGAAAAGTTTCTATGTCTTGGAGACATAAATTTATCTCTTGAGTCAAATTTTTATGACTCCAACACGAGGGGTTTATAACTTTGAGTATATACCTGTCCTAACAAAAAGGGTCATTCTGCCTGTCATAAAAGCTAATCTTTGTTAATGATTAAACAATCTTGTATATTTTTATACAATATATGATTCCTCTAGAATCAAGCCGAAAAGCTTATGACAAAGCCACCGACCGCGTCCTCGGGTTGCGAACAGAGGATCCCTGTACCAAGGGTTTCTGCGGAATATGTTACAAAAATAAATAGGCAGTAGCGGACAATTGTCCAGGGGTGGTCCCGAAGAAATTAACCCCCAAGCTGGTGTGAAAACCGTGCCGAAAGCTGAAAGGAAACTGGGCGAGGTGTCTATAACGGTGACTCTGGGATACCGGGCGACCTCTCAGAGTGCGCAGCCTTATCCTTGCATGCAGGGCTCTACAAAGATGGACGAGCGCCTTTCCTTAGCTTCTCGTGGCAACAACAATGGCAACACTAAACATAATTGCAGCAAGTGCGGTTCAAAACAACAGAACACGCAGGGCTCCCTACAATGGGTCGGCCAACAATGCCGACCACTCTAGAGCTGGGAGAGCCAATGACGATGGATTCAATGCGATAAACCTGTAAAATTTTAGGGTTTTTTGGTGGACGGAGCGACTAAATCGCGACTTGCTACAGTGCTACGATGCAAGTGTGGCGCCTGTACGGGGTTACATAGCACGATTGCATGCTCTGTGACGCGAGAAACACCTGAAGCTATCACAATTTTCGCATCAACGTCTGCGAAACCATACCCAATCACTTCAAAAAAGGGGATATGTAAGCGGAACGCCTACTCTACCACAGCTAGAACAAGCCGGAAACAGAGAAAGAGATCACGAATCTGATCACGAATCCGAAAGTAGCTGCCAAAAAATTACTGTAATATTACGATCAGATGATCAGATGAACAAAATTCAAGATGGGTCATCCAATATGGCTGCCAGAAGTTACGGAAACATTCTGATTTTTATAAAAAATCGCACGTGGGGCTTTTTGTGGCCGCTGAAGCCTAATCCGTGATCAGATTTTTTCCACGAATAGGCTCAAGGTGGAAAACAAGTGAAAAATGATTTCCGAGCATTCAATCTAGGCAATATGTAATCCTGAAAGATACTTATTCGACTGCGACATTTGCAGTAGAAAAGGGTCCAAACCCTTATTCACAACAAAATAACATTACACTTGAAAAAAATACATTAGTCCTGTTAAATGTTCACTTCATCGTGGTAAGTGTCAGGCAACGGCGATAAATACATCGACATCGAAAAGACATTTGAACGATGCAAATGAAATTGATTACCATTTTTCATAATTTTTAACAGCGATATTTGATCCGCCAAATTGAATTTCGAATAATCTGATCACGAATTCGTCATTAGCGGCTCCAAGAACCCCCATGTGCGAATTTTTTTGAAAATTGAAGTTTTTTATTAACCTTTGGCAGCCATATTGGATTCGCCATTTGGAATTTTGAAAATGTGATCACTGATTCATCATCAGCGACCCTAAAGACTACCATGTGCGAATTCGTATGCAAATCGGAATGTTTCATTAATTTTGGACAGCCATATTGTATCCGCCATCTAGAATTTTGCAAATCTGATTTCGGATTCGTGATCAGCGATCCCATAAACCCCTATATACATGCACATATGGAAATTTATTTGAAGATATTGCTCCAATACGTGAAATCAGGAATAGCCCAAAAATGTGGCTTTTAGCCGCCATATTGAAGATCGCCATCTTAAATTGTGGAAAACAATTCTATAGATTTTGAAGCTTAGGGTCCATGGACGCAAGAATTTCACTTTCATGGGAAGATCGTCACAAAGTCGAGACGAGAATCCTTGGTGTGAAATTTTGTAAAAATCGATTCGTAAGCAGAAAATATCGCCGAAAAAGTGTTGTAAAATAGGATGATTGGTCCTTAAAGGGTTAAACGTTTAAGACATAAAATAATTTAGAAATTTTTTTAACATATCATATGAAAAGTTATTCGAATCAAAAGAAGAAAAATAAACCAGAAAACAATGTTTCTTTATCTATACATAAGTCTAGTGAAAATTCCACAGCTTTTACACATTAATTTACTCAGAAAGTATTTTTCCTTTAAAAGCTTTGGATATAGCATTACAATTTTATATATTTTTGATGGACACAACATTATAAATGCACAGAGTATTATAAAATATTAGTATATTTACCAATTAGATTAAGGAAAATCGCGAAAATGAACAATAGGATATGAAAAATCTTCATATTCTCGAAATAAAGAGAACTGCCTTTTGATGAGGTTTCTTAATTTTGTAACTATTAAATGTATTACGCAATATTTTCTAATTGTAAAAACAATATGTCTAATATATTTGCACATCGCAAATCTGCCTCCTTCAAGGAAATATGAAAAAATCAGATTCAGATCTAATGTACTGTGGGCAAAAAATGAGTTTTATTTTTAACAAAGGAACGGTGTAGAAATATATCTTATTTAAGCATGATTGATTTATAAAGGGAGAATACGAATATGGAAAGCAATTCAGTTGTTTTTTAGTTTTGCCGTCACTCAACTAAAGTATAAAATGAGTTTTAAAAACAAGAGCTGAAACAAAATTGAACCTTACATTTTTCCATCGGCTTGTAGAAAGTAATCCACAAAAAAAAATCCTTCTCTGGAATTTTAGAAATTACCTCACCTAGAAAATTATAAAAAATTTGCATGTGGGTTTATTTTTGTATTATGTCATGAATGCAACTTTGGATCTGAACAGTGAAGAACTTAAATCTTCTAAATTTGGTTAAAAATATGAACTCAAGTAATTAGTTTAAAGATTTAAGAAAATTGTATAATTCCATTGTTATTTAAATGGATTTTAATGAGCATTTATTACGATCGCAATCGCTCCTTAAAATATTGAGATTGGTTAATTAAATGATTAAATCATCGAATAACTGGATATGTGGTGTCGCAATTAAAAAGTGCTAACACAAATAGCGTGCCACACGCGCTGATAAAATTTTTCTTAATTTGGTAACACAGTTAAAATATTAACAATACAATACTAAACATACATTTATAATTTGATTTTTTTACTCCTTTTCTGATTGATTTAATAGCACGCCAAAAAACAATATGCATGGTAAAATACGGTTTACGGTATATAGTAAAAATACGTTTGTAATAAAATTTATTTTACTGACTTACAAATATAAGAAACTGAACGAAAATCTACTTGAAGCTTTTCAGTAACCTGGTATTATAAAAAAATAAGAAAAAATGGAAATAAGCCAAAGAGAATTTAAAGCCGGAAACGCTCATTTCGTAGTAGCCCTTTGTAATACTTCACAACACTCCGTCCCCACCAAAGCTGTTGCATACTTTGAGGATGGCATTTTATTATACTAGTTTTCTAAGCCCTTCACGTTAAAAAATATATTTATAAATCTGTGGTATTTCTTCACCTTTCATTGAAGAAAGAAGATTTGTAATGTACAAATAAGTAAAAAAAAATTATCTTCACTCTGAGTAAACACTTTCTAAAACATTGATTAGTTACACAATTTACAAACTTCACTAAAAGGCTCTATTTGACTCTATTTCTTGAATACAGAGATTTTTGGTATCGTATTATTCACCGTTGCGATGCTTCTCCATTCAATTGATACACTGTTAAAAATTTCTGTTGGAAACGTCCACTACATGTATTGAAAGTTTATTTCCGAAACGTGAGGTAACGCAACAATACATAATGTTGTAGTTTTCAAATTCTGAAATTGGTATAGTACCAATGCCAGAATTCGTGAAATTCTCAGAATTTACGGAATTCATAGATTTGATATAAACACCGGTCGCTCAGAATTCGCGGACTTCATGGAACTAGCGGAATTCACAGAATCCTCGGAAGAAAAGGAATTTACGAGATTCAAAGAATTGATTGAATTTAAGGAATTTATGGAATTCACGGAATTCAAAGAATTTACGGAATTCGCCGCATTTATGAAATTTAATGAATTCACGGAATTTAAGAAAATCAGGAATACACGGAAGTCATGGAAATCAAGGAATTAATGGATTTCACGAAATTAATGGAATTCACGGAATTCATGCAATTTAAGGAATTTAACTAATCCTTAAAATTGAAGAAGATTATGGAATTCATGGAATACACGAAATTCATTAAATTCAATGAATTACTGAAATTCAACGAAATCCCGGGATTCACGGAATGTATGGAATTCATGGACTCCCACGAATTACTTGAATTTCATAAGCTCCGGAAATTCGTTGAATTCCTTCGATTACATTAATTTCACGAATTCCATGGATTCCGTGAATTATATGAATCCAATCAAATCGGTAAATATCTTGAATTCGGTAAATTCCATGAATTCCGTAAATTTAATTAATTCCGCTAATTCCTTAATTCCATCAATTCCGCAAATTCAACAAGTTTCGAAAATTCTTTGTTTCTTATGAATTCTGCGGATTCCTTGAATTCGGCGAATTGCATTAATTCTGTGAATTCTGGACGTTCACGGACATGCATTCCATGAGTTCTATGAAATGAGCGTATTCCGTGAATTCCGTAAATTCTTTGAATTCCGCGAACTCATTGAATTCCTTAAATTCCGCTAATTTCTCAAATTCCGAGCAATCTGCAAATTTCCTAAAAAAATTTAATTCCTTCATTTTCATGAATTCTGTGAACTCCTTTAATTTCATGAATTCCACGAATTACATAAATTCTGTGAATTACGGGCATTCAAAGAATTGATTTCTTTGAATTTCATGAATTCATTGAATTCCTTCGATTCCATCAATTATGCGAATCCTATGAATTCCATGAAGCCCAGATTCCGTAAATTCATTGACTTCCTTGAATTCTATGAATTCTGCGAATTGCATGAATTTTGTGATTTCTGGGCGTTACATGAATACCGCAGATTCCTTGAATTCCGTAAATTCCCTGATTAAATTTCATTTTGCCAATTCCTTTAATTCCGCGAATTCCTTCAATTTCGTGAATTCTATGAATTCCATAAATTCCTCCCATTATATGAATTCTGCGAATTCCATAGATTTCGTACATTCCTTTATTTATATGAATTCCGTGAATACTGTGAATGCCATAAATTCTGTGAATTTAATGAAGTTCGTGCATTTTATGAATTTTGTGAATTGCGAGAATTGCTGGAATCCGGCGGATTTGATGAATTCTATGAATTCCTACAATTCCATTAATTCCGTTATTTCCTTGTGCAAAACTTTCGTCTTATAAACGCTCTAATGCACGTACTGGAATTCTGGACGGTTCTTCACGATTTACAACACATTACATGTATGGCAATTTCTTCATTCGAATACCATGTTTGCAATTTTACCTAACGCTTGTATTGTAGAAGTCTCGTATAAGTGTTGTAGAATTCGAATCATTTTTAACAGGGTCAATAACTTTAAGTGCATTTTAAATTTCAGAATATTTTTTTTATGTTCCAACTTTTCCAATTAAATATAAAGCGATTTTTCTTTCATACTTAGAATTCAATATTAGTTTTTTATTCTCTGGCGGCACTCCTTCTAAATTACTTAAAAATAATACAGCTACAAAAAATATAATTTAAATGTTAAATCCAAAGCCTTCAATGAAAAGATATGTCTGATGAAAGCTTCTTCACAGATGTGAAAATAATTCGGGAAAAATTTTGTGAAGATTAGTTTAATTTTCGTTTATTTGAAAGCTTAGTATAACATGGGTGAAAATTCTAAGGTTGACAATGTCATATCTCGGAAATGTTATACTTTTGTGTTTAGAGAAATTAATTTTTTATTTAGAAGATTTCCAATTAATACTGGTATATCTATTAAAAGAAATCATACGGTCTAATTGTTAAAGGCACGTATATTTCCAGAATTAATTTCATAATTATAATATAGAACTTTTTTCCGGTTCCAATCATATTTTTAGAGTTGTAATTTCTTTTTGAAGTTCGCTGAGTTTGAATGTCTTATCGAGTTCTTATGGCATCCGCGAACAACAAAATTCCCCAGTAGTTTTATGGCTCAAGAGTTCTGTTTCACCATTTAAATTAATTATGTATATAATTTATTTGATTTAATTATTCATTAATTTGATTAATTAAAGATTGTTGAATATAGTGTTTCGGGATGTGAATAAGATGAGTGAATAAGTAGATAACATTACATGTAAAGAGCAAATTAATGAAATCATCTACTTCTCACCTGTAGAACTTTTGATTGATTGATTAATCCATAAAAAAATGTATTTAAAATTATCATATTTGCATTAGATAACCTTGTCATTCCGTAAAACAAAACATATTCGCTTCAAATAAAGTCAGTTCAAGAACGGAATTCTTTAGTAAATAAGACACATGAAGCTCTGTAAAGTCTAATGATATGTCAGAAAACCTCGAAAGGAAACTTTTTAAATAACTCAAAACCCTTATATCTACTGAAAATTACTTGGAACCTTTTGAAATATCCCAAAATATTTTTAATATTTTAACATGTTTTTCTAATTTTGTAAAGCTTTTGAAAATTCCTTGGAATTTTAGCAAATACCCTTAGATCTTTAAAATCCTTTCGAATCAAAAATCAAATTCTATGAAAAGTCTTTAATTATTAAGACTATTTGAAAGTTTCTTAAAAACTGTGAAATATTTGAAAATATTTGGAACCGCATGAAATCCCTTAATATTACTGTGAATAAATTAATTAAATTACATTAAAATATTATAAAATACCGTGATATTACATAAAATATTATTTTTCCTGCGATAAATCTCGGATATATTATAATTTCCCTTAAAATTTTCAAAAATATCCCAAAACCGTAAGAAATTTTGATCTCTTGGAAGCGCCTAAAAGTCTTTTAATATACTTTAAAGTATTTGAAATCCTTTGAATTCTTTTTATATTCCTTGAAACATTTTAAAGCTCTTTAAAATTATTTTGAAGTTTAAAAAATACCCCATCCTTTTAAATTATTTCGAATAAATTTAATTAATCTAAATCTATTAAAAATGCCTATTAACCTTCAAAAATACCCTAACGATGTTTAAGTCCCTTGAAATTATAAAAATCTACTAGAAGTTACTTGGAAGCTTAAAAAATACTCTACAAAATTTACAAATCCTTTGAATTATTTTAAAGTTTGCAAAACTCTCTAAGATACGTTATTGAGAGCCTTAAAAATCCGATGAAATGCTTGAAATCCTCGGAAGTCTTAAAAAATCTTTGAAGCTCCTTTAAAATCCTTTTAAATATTCTCCTAATTATTATTATTCGTATAATTATTTGTTTTATGGCGAATAATAAGCATAAAATTCTAATTTTTTTATTAAATAAAAAAAATATTTTTTTTCAACTTCACAATAAACTATTTATGTTGATCTGTAAAACCTTTTTTCTGTTTTAATAAAAATCGAAAAATACAATCTTTTATTTTCGTCATATATTTTTGCACAAATTTTAATTACTTAACACTTTTATCTGAAACAACTTGTTTGTCATCTTGGCAGGGCCGAATTCAAGCACGGGAATTTTTAGACAACTGCCCAGAGAAGAGCATTTTTAGAAGGAGTAAGGGGGTGGACAAATTCTGTGAAGATTATCTAAAATTTCTTGGGAATTCAAAATTTGGTTGCGAAGATGTCATTCGAATCTCAGAACAGTAAAAGCTAAATCAGTGATGCATTTTTTGAGTTTAGACTGATCACTAGTGCAATTACTTACTAGTACAATTTCACATAGTGATCTTTGCAAAAAATGTTGTCAATTAACTCAGTATCCCTTTATTTATGCATTGTGCAGTAGAAATTCAAAGTTTCGGCGCCCGTGGCAGCCATATTGTTTTGAATGATTATTCCATCTTGCGTAGTGCTGCCAACTATATCACATTTATCATCTCAACTGAACAGTGTTTCTCGTTTAATACAATGGTCTCGTGGTAGTAATTTTGGAAAAACAGTGTTCATTACTCAGAACAGGCGGCGCTGCATATAAAAAGCGAGCGGCCAAAAAATCACAAAAAGAACAGTAAGTGTTGACTGAAAAACGAGGTGAGCTTCAAATATGATCCCAGATAACAATTCTCCTGCAGACTGACTGCACAGTGCCGACAGGCTCTGCAGATAGATCAGCAGGCCATGTCGGTAGACCTTGAGACAGATACGGGTGCATATGAGTCTCATTACACCATCAGGCTTTGCCAGCACGGCATGCTCGCATCATGCCGTTAGCATATGGCGCCAATCCAATCTGTCAATTCATTTAAAAGTTATCGTACTGACTTCCAAAAATCTGCATACCCACGAGCGAAAGCACTAACACAGGTAGACTCATTCGTATAAAAACCTGCTTTTTGGATTCAGGGGTTCTCAAAACGTCAATATTCAGCAAAAATGGGGGGAGGGGGCTAATTTCACACAAATCTAGTACGTTCTGTAATGAGAATAATGTAAAAAGAGAGAATAGAAAACGGATCAATACAAAGGGTAAGGTTATAATAATAAATGTACTTACCATGGAGTAATCTCTTGCACGATAGTGATCATACGTACACTATAGGCGCTTTTCTCGCACACTATAAATATAATTGAAAAACAAAGAAGCAAATAACGTACAACGGCACCGACCGGGGCGGCCCGGGTTCAGTTCGAATCCAATCACGTGACAAAAGACAGAATACAAGCGCGCAATTTGAAATATTCTCATCATCATAATATTATTACGTTGTTGCACATTCTTTCTGGGTCTCATGAAATTTGTAGTGATATTCAATTGCCTATTATTCACAATTGGATCTTCTTCAAACGCATGAAGAAGATCTTATTGTACAATTTTATAATTCCCGTGGGAAAAATAGTCAAGAAATTTACACTGAATAAATTACATAGTTATCATAAACAAATAATAATAATAACATCTGAGCTGCAATTCTCTACAGATCCTGCTGCACATCTGCAGGCACTGTGCGATCACAAGATGACATGCTCACTATATTTGCGATCTGCTGACGGTGTGCGTGTATTGTGTGTCAACAAGGTCTGATGCTGACCGTGTTGACACAGAATAAATGTGAACGCAATCCGCAGATCAAAAAATATGGTGTACACGTTATGTTGTGAGTTCACAATAACTGCAGCTGCGCTGCAGGATCTGCAGGGAACTTTATCTGCATCTCCTGCATCCCAGATTTATCACTATTATGATTATTTGTTGATGATTAATATTTAAATCTTTTAGTATACATTTCTGTACTATTTTTTTCCACAGTAATCATAAAATTATACAATTTCATCTTCTTTATACGTATGAAGATCAAATTGTGAATAATGGGCAATTGAATATCACTAAAAATTCCATGAGCCCCAGGAAGAATGTGCAATAACGTAATTGACCTGTTGTAATTGTTTGGTTTCTTTGTTATTTAATTATTTTTATAGTACTAGGAAGTCTGATAAGTCCCTGAAAAATGAAACACGGAGACGTTTTTTTGGCCAAAATACGCCTCAGTTTCAGCTATGAGCTCCTCATTTGAGTAAAAACGCTTACCGGTGAGTCATCTCCTCAGGTTAGGGAACAAGTAATAGTCGCTGGCGGCCAGGTCTGATGAATAAGGTGGCTGAGGAACCAATTCGAAGCCGATTTCATGCAATTTTGCTTGTGCAACTAAGCATGAATGAACAGGCGCATTGTCGTGATGATAAAGCGGTTTTTTCTTCTTCAAATGCGGTCATTTTTCGGCGATTTCGATTTTCAATCGGTCCAATAATGATGAATAGTATGCTCCGGTTATGGTTTTACCTTTTTTAAGATAGTCCACGAATATTATGCCATGTGCATCCCAAAATACGGAGGCCATAACCTTTCCGACCCATTGTTTCGTTTTTGGACGCTTCGGAGCACTTTGGCCCGGTGGAACCCACTATTTTGCCTGTTGCGTTGACTCAGGAGTGTAGTAGCGGATCCAGGTTTCATCCATGGTTATGAATCGGCGCAAAAACTTGGTCGGCTTACGCGAAACTAATGCCAAATTCTGCTGGGAAGTTGTCACACGAATTCGTTTTTGGTCCACTGTGAGCAAACGCAGCACCCATCGCGCGCAGAGCTGCTTCATGCCCAAAACTGAATGCACGATATTGCCCACACGTTCCAATGATATGCCTACAGCATTAGCTACCTCTCTCAATT